>NW_027286863.1:5311190-5551190 GCF_022747635.1 Hetaerina americana
CAATGTCGTTCACTGATGGGAGTGGCCTAAGATTGTTACTTTGTGGAAGCGATGGATAGCGGAGGGTGTGTTTTTCCGCATGAGTTTTGGTGTACGTGGCCTTTGTTACATATTTGTTATAAAAACACATTCGTTATAAAACAGATATGCTCTGTCTACTGGACAAATGATCCATCAGGAATTGGTATCCGCCTCCTCTTTCTCAGAAACCAAAACCCAAGCCAAGTCAACAACTCGCTTCTGCCCATCCGCGATTGACTAATCCTCTTATGCAACCGAATAGCCAAACGGTGGAGTCCAGTAATTGCTCAGCCCACGCTTTCACTGGAACAAAAATCCCAGAGGGTCCAAATATTCAGAGGTGGAGCAATGATACACTTTCTCTATGTCGCGGCGAAATAATATGTGACGCGCAACACCATATAATATAACTTCTGATTTTACGCATCGATCGCATATTTGAAAAGGACGAAAAGCAGCAAAAATTGCAGCGGCAGAGCCGTTGAAAGCTCGACAGAGCGTACGTGCGCGAAGGTTGTTCACTAAGCAAGCTCTGAAATCTCAATTGCGGTACCATTTTGAGCTCAATCGGATGCCACTTGCATTCCAATGAACCGCCTCTAATTTTCTAAAATAGTATAATCTCCTCGAACTTCGCAGTGGTCACATTTTATAAAGTTGAGCAAATAGCTACACATGAACCCAACGTTCAAAGTGTTCGTATTGTAAATTACGAAAATTAATGAAAATAGGTGAGCATTACGGTCGAGTATTCACTGAATAGAGGTGCGGTCTACACTTCAATTTGCCGCCAGTATGAGTACACTAAACGCCTATGTAGTATACCTGACTTGATTTTTATTGTTTTAACATTTAATGCATTCCAGCCAGCCTTTTCGGCATGCCAAGAAGTTTCAGTATTTAAATAAGGCCTTCAATTAACAAGGTTTAACAGTATTTATTTAGAAAATATTCATACCAAAGTCGATACACTTTTCGACGAAAAATAAATGCAAATATATTACGGTACGTAAATTTCAGAAAAAACACAAAATGGGAAATATTGGATTGCGAATAACTTCTAGTCATCCTCGAAGAAAATTTACATAATATTTTCTTACGAAGTTTAGACATTAAATAAAGAGATAACATGTTCATTTAAATGAATTAGTTATTCATCCTCATTATAATTCACTTCATTCTCTAGCGTGCCCTAGATGATTGTCCAAGATGCCACCCTGGTCATCACAGGAGTCGGTTTAAGCATGTAACTGCCAAATGCCAAGGAAACGCAACAAAGGCCGAGACGTTGTCTCATTACTGAAGTATTGAGCAGACATAAATTCACTCCTAGATACATAATATCGTACATTGGTTACATAACTTGATGACCTTATCTTATGCGAGATGATCTTACATTTCTATTATCTCATATTCTCATTAATCGCACTGCTACTAAAAAACAGTGGTAAAAACCGAAAAACTTTAAAACAGTTATTTCACAATTATATACATACATAAATACACACACACACACACACACACATTTGAGTCCTGGCAAATACGGGGCTCGGCCCAATCGGCCGTGTGTCGTGCCCGGCAAGGAGGGAGGCAAGGCTTCCGCGGTCGTCATCCCACGAAACCTTTGCAAGGGAAAACCAGCAGCAGCAGGAAAGAAGACGAAGGAGAAGAAGACCACATTAGGAACGTGGAATGATAGGACAATGATGAGGACAAAGAAATTGGAGAATGTTAAGAGAGAGATGGAAAGGGGAAATATAGATATTTTAGGTCAATGCGAGGTGAGATGGAAAGATAGCGGGGGTTACTGGAGTGATAAGTATAGAATAATATACAGCGGTGGGGACGAGAGCCAACGAGGGGTTGCCATAGTATTAAATGAAGAGGTAGGAAGAAGCGTAGTCAACATAGAGCAGGTCACGGATAGAATACTACTAGTGGAGATAAAAGCAGAACCGACGAACATAGTTATTATTCAGGTAAACATGCCACCGAGCAACCATAAGGAAGAAGAGGTCGATAGGATATACGATCAGTTAGAGGACATGATCGCGAGTGTTCCAGCAGGGAAACATTTGATAGTGATGGGGGATTGGAATGCGACGGTAGGCGAAGGAAGAGATGGTGATGAGGTGGGGGACTATGGTTTAGGCACGATGAATGACCGCGGGGAGAAAGCAGTTGAGTTCTGCAGGAGACAGGGCTTAGTAATCACCAACACTTGGTTTAGACACCACAAAAGACGCAGGTATACATGGAAAATGCCAGGTGACTTAAGAAGGTATCAGCTAGATTATATCCTGGTTAGACACAGGTTTAGGAACAGTGTGATAAATTCGCACAGCTTCCCGGGAGCGGATGCGGACCCTGACCACAAATTAGTTGTTATGAAAGATAGCGTCCGTTTTGAAAAGATAAGGCAGGGGCGGCGAGTCAGAAAATGGAATGTAGAAGCATTAAATGGTTTGAAAAGGGAGGAATACAAAAAAGCGGTAGAGGAAATCATGGAGGATGGTAAAGAGCTAAGTACTATCGAAGAAAAATGGGAAAGTATCAAGAAAGAGTTGTCTAAAGCCGCAAAAGACACTATTGGAACCGTTAACCCTAAAAGGACTACGAAACCATGGATCACGGATGAGATGATTACAAATATGGGTAAGCGGCGAAAATGGAAGAATGTTAATATAGAGAAATAGGCAAAATGAAGTACAAAGAATTGAACAATAAATTGAGGCGGGGAAATAATAAAGCAAAAGAAGCATGGTGGAAGACGCAGTGCGAGGATATGGAAAGTCTGCAGAGGAAGGGTGAAATCGGTTCTCTGGTCAGCAAAGTTAAATCTTTATCGGGAAGTAAGAAAGGGAGATCAACGATAGCAGTTAGAGATAAGGCGGGTAAGGTAATTAGTTGACGCAGGAAAGATCAAAAAGAGATGGAAGGAATATATAGAATAATTGTATAGTAAAAAGCTTAGACCAATATAGTTAGACATAGAAAAGGAACATGATGTAGAGGAAGATAGCTTAGGTCCAGGCATACTAGACAATGAGATAGAAAGGGAATTAAGGGAGATGAAACTAAACAAGGCCGTGGGGGTGGATAACATTCCCGTGGAACTATTAAAATGCTTAGGAAAATGTGGGAGGAAGAGACTATACGGGCTGATCCGTAGCATTTATGAGGAGGGAATCTGGCCGGAAGACTTTGTGAGATCAGTTTTAGTTCCGATTCCGAAAAAGGTAAAGGCCACGTCATGTGAGAACTATAGGACAATTAGTTTGATATCCCACGCAGCTAAAGTTGTTCTCAGGATCATAAACAAAAGGATAGAGAGTAGGGCAAATGATTACTTAGGGGATGATCAGTTTGGGTTTAGGAAGGGGAGAGGTACGCGTGATGCCATTGCAGTAATGAGATTATTAATCGAGAGGAATATAGAACATAACCAGGAGGTATTTTCCTGTTTCGTAGATTTCGAAAAAGCGTTTGATAGAGTGAATTGGGAAAAACTAATGAGTATTCTGCAGAAAATGGGAATAGATTGGAGGGAAAGGAGGCTAATCCGCAACCTGTACATGTCTCAGACTGCTCTGGTGCGGGTGGGAAACGGGGAGTCAGGATGGGCAGTGTTAGGAAGGGGTGTAAGGTAGGGTTGCCCATTATCACCGTTGCTGTTCAACCTGTATGCAGAGGAATTGATCAAAGAGGCATGGGAAGAACTCGAGGTAGGAATGAAAGTGGGCGGGGAATTCGTAAAATCAGTTAGGTTTGCTGATGACCAAGCTTTAGTTTGTCAGTCAGCCAAGGGGCTGCAAGCATTGCTTAGTGAATTGGAAATTCAGTGCGACAGGTATGGGATGAGAATCAATATTAATAAAACAAAGGTTATGCGATTTTCTAGAAAGAAAAAGGCTAATCTTAACATTAAAGTAAGAGGGCAAAAACTAGAGCAGGTAGAACAGTTTACGTATCTCGGTAGTGTTTTGGACCAACACGGTCAAAGTAGTAGGGACGTAAGGAGAAGAATTGCGCTAGGCAAAGAGGCTTTTACAAGGAGGAAGGAGTTAATGACGGGGACGTTGAGTAAGGATGTTAAGAAAAGACTCGTAAAAACTTTGATATGGAGCGTAGCTATGTACGGCGCGGAAACGTGGTCATTGAAGCAGGAGGATAGACGTAGACTGGAAGCTTTTGAAATGTGGGTGTGGAGAAGAATGGAGAAGGTGAAATGGACAGAGAAGAAAACAAATGAGGAAGTACTTGGTATGGTGGGCGAAGAGAGGAGTTTGTTGGGAGCAATCCTATGGAGGCAGGAAAAGTGGCTGAAGGGGGTGTTGACCGGCAGTGGGATGTTGAAACTTGATAGAGGGTAGAATGTTGGGCAAAAGAGGAAAGGGAAGGAACAGGATAGGGATGTTGGACGGGATGAAGGGAGGAAGGAAGTACTCAGAGATGAAGAGGGAACTGATAAAGAGTAGGATGATGGATTTTGTGTTTTGTTAGGAGTAATAAAATATTTGTTTGGTAGTTGTGTTCATCCAAAAACCTACCTTAACCGGTAGATTACCTTAAAAAAAATATATATATATATGTATATATATACATATATACATGTATGTATAAATATATGTATGTATGTATATACATATATATGTGTATATATATGTATATATATATATATATATATATATATATATATATATATATATATATACATATATATATATATTTGCACACATATGCACAGTACTTTTTCACAAAATTATTTTGTCATAAATACTGTATCCTTACCTTATTATAGATTCCTTCCACTGCATTAATACTTGGACTGTTAATCTTGTAAAAATCCCAATTAATTCCGCAAAATCAGGAAAACAACTGTTTAAGACAATCCTGGGCATTTCACGCATGCCTCCCTTGTCATAATAGATCATGTCTACAGCTGTGACGAAACGTCCACTATCTTTGAAATTAGAAATTTAAAAAATATTTTCAACTGAAATAATAATAAGCATTTATAGGTGCTCACTATCGGGGTTACCAATGATATAATGAAGTCCGAATATGGTGGACATTAAATTTAATTTCACCTTGATTCATAGTATGGCACGATCAGAAATAAAGACAATTCTCTGAAATTCGTGCAATTACGAACTCGCATGGAAAAAATTCATCCGAGTCAATTGGTTCCGTAACTAAGGAACTGCAAATGAAAACCACACAATATAGTAAACTACCTGCGGTGTTGTGGAAAGATCTGGTACCCGAAAGATCACGCAGTTATGACGGAATTGGACAGGGTCCGAAGCCAACGACAATCGAACCCGGTCTCTCGGGTCAATTATGGAAGACTTAGATGCCACACCACAAATTATCATTATTAATAACATTAGTGTACCGATCAGGATAGGTTTGTGATGGACCGAGGAGCTAACCACAACTACATTTCCAAGTCCATCCGGCCTACATGACATGCAATCCATGCATTACAAAATAGATTACTTAGTCTATAAACAGAACACACATAACGTTGAACTTTATGCACGTTCCGCCATCTTTCAATACATCCTAAATAATATTTTCTTCCCTCTACCACTCTCAGTCAACATTCTTCCTTCTGTCACAGATTTCAAAATTTTTCGTCACACAATATGGAGGGCAGTTTTCCTCTTCTAATACTGAAACTCCCTTAAGTAGATAGGTGTACGTGAAATACCTGAAAAAGTTAACATTGGAGCTGACAGCTGGCTCCGAAACTTGGTCGTTGAGGCAAGAGGATTGGCGACACTTGAGATGAGGGATGGGAGCGAATGAAAGCAATGCATCGTTGCTGCCATTCGGAAACACATCAATGCTTCGATCCGTGCACCCGATTGCATTTCAACTTTCACGCGGTGCACAATCCTCGGCGGAAAGGTTTCCAGATTGCCGCCATCGATCCGAGCGCCTTCCTCACTCCAAACTGACTCACGCGTCACGCATGGATTGCACGCGGCCTCCTGGAATTTCCGTGAGCGTGGCTTTCTCTTTCGGCCGTGCATCGCCCCTTGGAGTCCTCTCCGGCCGGCTGTCGAAGAGTCCGGCGGGAGGGCGGTCGGCGGGACTTACCGCTCTGATTACCGCTCAGTCATCCCTCCGGAGCAGCTTAATTTTTTATTGCGCGCGAGGAGAGATGTACATAATTGGTGCCAATTTGCCGCGGCCCAATGTCCGTCGACGACATCCCCGCCCGAATACCCATCCCTACCATGCATTCCAGTAATTATACGCGTTATTTTCTTTAATTGCCTACCCTCGTATTCCAAAATGAAAATTCTCGACCCCCCTCGACTCTTTCGACGCGTAACTGCGGGAATAGGAATGAGATGGAATGATTTTGGATATGGAGGCCCGAATTACCCGTCCCCCGATCCAGAGCGAACTTTGGGTAGGGTAGTCCCTCAGTGGATTAGACGGCGCGTGAAATGGGCCATGGGGGAGGAAAAGGGGAGATGGACGCGGGAAGTGATGGGAGGCCACCGTGGACTCTCTCGAGGACCCCGGTCGTCCAAACTTAAGGCCTAGCAGCCCGAGCCTTGGGCGACCAACATGGGTGAGTGACAACCTTACTCCGGTGTAGGGTCGCGCGGTATGGATGTCAATCGGCACAATGTCGATATTTCTTTCATATCGACCTGTTCAATATGCGACCAGCATATGCTGGTCCCAAGGTTAATCAGAGTAAGAGCATCGCATTACTTAATTCGATATGGGCGATTTATAGTTCAAATAATAAGGATAATACTGCCGACAATGTTGGATATTCCCGGAAAGTTATCGTCAACGGCGGATCTATCGCTAGCACCTCGATGAACACTTTGCACCTTTACAACATCGTTTACAGCTTACACATTTATGCTTAAACTGCACAATGCCTAAGCATTTAATTTTATGAGAAACTTTCCACAAGCGCGAATTCTATATTCACAAGTTAGGGCTTTCAGCAGTAGAACCTGAGCCATGTCTTCACTTGATTCGCCAAATAATTAATAACTTCTGGTTTCTCTTGAAATCACTTCATATATTCTTCAGTTTATGTGGAACAACAGCATAAAATGACATAATGCTGTCTTCCCACATCGAAGGAACCTTTATTAAAATATTAAAATAGGTGCTCAAGTTCAATGCAATCGCTTTTTCTGAGGCACGCCATCACTCCTCTTTCTGTGGACATTAACTGATATGTTTAACGTCGTGGAGTGATAATTCGCAAACTTGAAGAATTCTGCATGTCCGGGTTTTCACCGCGTTGTTGTTTGAAGCCGACAACAGTTTCGCCGAAGTTTCATCCGGCGTCTTCAGGTCAGATCTTCGACCTGAAGACGCCGGATGAAACTTCGGCGAAACTGTTGTCGGCTTCAAACAACAACGCGGTGAAAACCCGGACATGCAGAATTCTTCAAGCCACCGCCGCGAAAATCTACGCAGCCATATAATTCGCAACCTTTTTTGAAAAGCGAAGAATTCCTGCATTTAACGGCATTACTCAGAGCAACTGTCGCGATACTTAAAATTGATTGAGATGAGTCAAAACGCGATTTAAACGGATGACGAATTCCTAACCCATCACGGTACTGGAAGCGACCTCGGATGCGCAAGCAGGGCATCGTTCCACGACTGCGGTTTGTTTTACGAAAAAATCCCCATTAGCGCACATTCGCCTTGTACTCTCATGCCTCCCCGTTCTCTTTCAACCATGACAATATTTTTCTTACATCGCGGGAAATACCGCAATAGTTCCTGAACGCCACTCAATCCACCGGTTGATAATATGTAAAAAAAAAGTAACGAGCAAAAACCTTCCCGGTCCCACCAGCAAGTTTCTTCTGAAATACTTTACAATTCGCAAAGGAAGCATTTCAGTTATTTGCTATCAAGTGCATTATGTGCAGCTAGCACTTAAATAAGAACGGGTCGTCTGCCAAGGACGAGAAGTGGACAACCATGTGACCTGATGTGGTCTTTTGCGAGAGTCATTAAGGCCACAAGACATGGAAAAAACATTATTTATGGCAAAAGGCATTAACTAAAGCGACGATTTAAGGTGGAAGAAAACTGTTCATTTTTACTCAAATATACGAAGGCAACTGATAAATGAACAGTTATTGTCAAGCTCTGTAGACATCCTAATTATCTGAATATCTAAATTTATATGAAAAACAATCTCAAAGGAAAGGATATAGGATATTTAAAATAAGGTTATCCACATTTTAAATACATGGTACGGATTTGTGCAAGGTCATTAGAGAAATTTCCTCTTATTCGAGGAATTACATGTGGTATCAGGTAGATCCAATGAATTTGTAAAAAGCTTTTACGTCAAGAAAGCATCATTGTGATAATAGCCAAACCCAGGCGGAATCCATCCCGTAGTGAAAAACCCCACTCTGAGAAGGCATCCAAGCACGTTTCTGACAACGAAGAAATTACTGGGACAACACAATATTTCTTCGGATTAAATTACGCGAATAAAATAAGATAAATATATTCTCATCCCTATGGACGGATAGCCTTAAACGTTCCCTTGGACAAATGATAATCACAACTCAATCAATTTTAACCAACCCAAAATTCGTATTTTGACGTAAACCATGTCGCCTGCCTATTCCACGGGCGAAGTCTGATTGAAGCACTCGCAGGACTGCCTTTGCATTCATTCTTATCGTTACAACTCAAGTGGAGACTTTGAGGGCGAGATGAAGACGTGGGTGAACATCAAGAAGTGGTGCCGCATCACCGAAAATCCTATCAATCTAACCAGTCAGATTAGATTTCAACGCATCCCGGAATAGCTTTCTCCTAGAGAAGTATAATGTGGTTTTCAAAAGCGCCTTCACGCTCCTTCCCCTCGCCTTTCTCGCTTTCCGATGATTAGTGGACATGCAGAAAGACCCATGACCGGATAGGAAAAGATATTCCGCCCGAGGGAACCCTAATTGGGCTTCCCCTCCCTGGGTAGGTCGATCGTTGAGAAGTGATGAAAGTGATGGGGCAGTACAGAGTGGGTATTTGCTGTTGACACAACGGCATTTCACTCCGGCATTGCCTGAGATCATCCACAAATAGCATTTATCAAACGGGTATCAAACAAATTGGAGTGGAATCCAAAATGCCCAAAAAGGAGAGCGGCAGATGGAAATGAAATATTTCCATGGGTGTCTCACCTTGGTTTTGTAGGAAGAGTAAATTGGGTTAGAAAGTAAGTATTTGAATCTCTTACATCATTCCAGTTGCCTGATCATATTTTGTCCTAAGAATATCCTCAATGCCAGAAGAGTTTTAAGGGCCTTTTAACTTTCCGAAAGTATCATTCTCGCTTTTTTCCTTATTGTTTGGATAGATTCCCATCCTAGTTGTTATAGTAACCCCACACCTTCTTTTCTCAGTCGTGCTTTGAAGATGTATCAGCTCTCATAAGGTTTGAATTAGCAATTTCCCAGACGAATCGCAATGGACGAATCTTCGCATATTTCAAATGGGAACGCATAATAATACGTAAAACCCTTGCTTTCTCATTACATCTTTACACAATCCGTTCAATGAGATTCCCTCGCGACTCGCCTTGCTCCTAGTAATTTTATTTCACTTCGGCCATCCTAGTACATGCTCAACTATTTCTCGAGTACTTTGCCGCAATAAAAAGTGGCAATTACTTCCGAAAAGCGCGTTTCCCAGGAAAGCTGGTACCCGAAAAATCACTTTAGCTTGTGTGGAGCTGCAGGTGCCAAGAGTGCCTTACCCGGGTATCGAACCCTGGACCCCCCGGTCAGCAGTCCAACAATCTACCAAATGGACTAACGCGATATACATGTGTGTGTATATATATATATATATATATATATATATATATATATATATATATATATATATATATTATTTTTTTAAGGTAATCTACCGGTTAAGGTAGGTTTTTGGGTGGACACAACTACCAAACAAATATTTTATTACTCCTAACAAAACACAAAATCCATGATCCTACTCTATATCAGGTCCCTCTTCATCTCTGAGTACTTTCTTCCTCCCTTCATCCCGTCACACATCCCTATCCTATTCCTTCCCTTTCTTCTTTTGCCTAACATTCTACCCTCTATCACAGTTTTCAACATCCCACTGCCGGTCAACACCCCCTTCATCCAATTTTCCTGCCTCCATAGGATTGCTCCCAACAAACCCCTCTCTTCGCCCACCATACCAAGTACTTCCTCATTTGTTTTCTTCTCTGTCCATTTCACCTTCTCCATTCTTCTCCACACCCACATTTCAAAAGCCTCCAGTCTACGTCTATCCCCCTGCTTCAATGACCACGTTTCCGCACCGTACATAGCTACGCTCCATATCAAAGTTTTTACGAGTCTTTTCTTAACATACTTACCCAAAGTCCCTGTCATCAACTCCCTCCTCCTTGTGAAAGCCTCTTTCCCTAGCGCAATTCTTCTCCTTACGTCACTACTACTTTGACCGTGTTTATCCAAAACACTACCGAGATACGTAAACTGTTCTACCTGCTCTAGTTTTTGCCCTCCTATTTTAATGTTAAGCTTGGCCTTTTTCTTTCTGGAAAATCGCATAACCTTTGTTTTATTAATATTGATTCTCATCCCACACCTGTCGCACTGAATTTCCAATTCACTCAGCAATACTTGCAGCCCCTTGGCTGACTGACAAACTAAAGCTTGGTCATCAGCAAACCTAACTAATTTTACGAATTCCTCGCCCACTTTCATTCCTACCTCGAGTTCTTCCCATGCCTCTTTGATCATTTCCACTGCATACAGGTTGAACAGTAACGGTGATAATGGGCAACCATGCCTTACACCTCTTCCTAACACTGCCCATCCTGACTCCCCGTTTCCCACCCGGACCTGAGCTGTCTGAGACATGTACAGGTTGCAGATTAGCCTCCTTTCCCTCCAATCAATTCCTATTTTCTGCAGAATACTCATTATTAATACTCATTAAGAGGATATATGGGCTGATCCGTAGTATTTATGAGGAGGGAATCTGGCCGGAAGACTATGTGAGATCAGTTTTAGTTCCCATTCTGAAAAAGGTAAAGGCTACATCATGTGAGGACTGCAGGACGATAAGTTTGATATCCAACGCAGCTAAGGTTGTTCTCAGGATCATAAACAAAAGGATAGAGAGTAGGGCAAATGATTACTTAGGAGATGATCAGTTTGGGTTTAGGAAGGGGAGAGGTACGCGTGATGCCATTGCAGTAATGAGTTTATTAATCGAGAGGAATATAGAACACAACCAAGAGGTATTTGCCAGTTTCGTAGATTTCGAAAAAGCGTTTGATAGAGTGAATTGGGAAAAACTAATGAGTATTCTGCAGAAAATAGGAATAGATTGGAGGGAACGGAGGCTAATCCGCAACCTGTACATGTCTCAGACTTCTCAGGTACGAGTGGGGAACGGGGAATCAGGATGGGCAGTGTTAGGAAGAGGTGTAAGGCATGATTGCCCATTATCACCGTTACTGTTCAACCTGTATGCAGAGGAAATGATTAAAGAGGCATGGGAAGAAATGGAGGTAGGAATGAAGGTGGGCGGAAAATTTGTAAAATCAGTTAGGTTTGCTGATGACGAAGCTTTAGTTTGTCAGTCAGCTAAGGGGCTGCAAGCATAGCTTAGTGAAATTCAGTGCGACAGGTATGGGATGAGAATCAATATTAATAAAACAAAGGTTATGCGATTTTCTAGAAAGAAAAAGCCTAGGCTTAACATTAAAATAGGAGGACAAAAACTAGAGCAGGTAGAACAATTTACATATCTCTGTAGTGTTGTGGATAAACACGGTCAATGTATTAGGGACGTAAGGAGAAGAATTGCGCTAGGCAAAGAGGCTTTCACAAGGAGGAGGGAGTTGATGACGGGGACGTTGAGTAAGGATGTTAAGAAAAGACTCGTAAAAACTTTGGTATGGAGCGTAGATATGTGCGGCGCGGAAACGTGGTCATTGAAACAGGGGGATAGGCGTAGACTGGAGGCTTTTGAAATGTGAGTGTGGAGAAGAATAGAGAAGGTGAAATGGACAGAGAAGAAAACAAACGAGGAAGTACTTGGTATGGTGCTCGAAGGGAGGGGTTTTTAGGAGCAATCCTATGGAGGCAGGAAAAGTGGCTGAAGGGGGTATAGACCGGCAGCGGGATGTTGAAGACTGTAATTGAGGGGAGAATATTAGGCAAACGAGGAAAGGGAAGGAACAGGATAGGGATGTTGGACGGGATGAAGGGAGGAAGAAAGTACTCACAGCTGAAGAGGGACCTGATGTATAGTAGGATGTTGTGTTTTGCTAGGGGCCACGAATTATTTAATTAGTAATTACGTCTATCCAAAAACCTACCTTAACCGGTAGATTACCTAATAATAATAATTATATATATATATATATATATTTATATATATATATATTTATATATATATATATATTTATATATATATATATATATATATATCAAGATTTACTTAAATATATCCAAGGAGACTTGTTGAAAATAAATGTATCATTCGTACAGGTATCCTTTATATTTTAGTGTAACCAAAACATCTCTTTAAAATACGCTCACATCAAATTTAGGCAACAGATCAAAAAAATACATAACAATATAATGTAAATTTTTTATTCCATGAAGTTCTAATTCAACAAAGTGAGGAAAATCAAAACCTGACTTGAAATTTCATTCAGAGATCTATCAATTTAATTAATTTTATGTAGTGTTTAAGTTGTCATTTATGATAGTTTTCCATTTTATGAGTTATGTCATGGGGGTAATTACTTGAGAAGCTATCGACAGTTGAAAAATTGGTAGCAGCACATCAATAGGGCCTTCTCCGGGTTTGCAGAGATTTTGAGCTGAGGTCATTTTAAAATGCGAAATAAAAAATTAATTTATTATGCAGAGAAACTTCGATGCAAATAAAACCAGTCTTAAATTTCAGTGAATGTACTGTAAACGGATTCAGTGGCTAATACAAGATCAATGGGAGTGATATGGGTTGACAAGATCATCAAATATTGAAATAATGAGTGCGCAGAAATAAGATGGCAGAGCTAACTGTTAAAACAAGCCCTGAAAGAGAGGAAATGGGGCTGCTCACGCATTTGGTTGCATTGCCATGGCTACGTATGCCACGCCTACTCACGTCTTCATGTATTTAGCTCAAGTTTCCTGCTTCGTTGTCATTACTGAGTTACTTCAAAGTTGTTCTCCATTTTTGAAGAAACAATGGCACCATGAAAAGAAATTAGTAAATAATTGGCTCTATCAATGTAAATGCTTACCAGTGAAAGAATAGATTACTAGAAATTTTTAGTGAAAAATTCATGAAAAACAAATATTCCTGACTTAATGGAGCGTAATCCACTTATTTTACGAATCAGGTTGAAAAAGAAAAAGACTTGCATTGAATTCTTTCGGAGACAGGTACGTACTATATAAGGCAGTAAAAAGTTAGTCGGAGAAAAGTGAGAAAAACAAGCAAGTGTTTGATAGTTATCTCCGACAGGGGAAATGGCGGAGAAAATGCGGGAAAAAGAGAAACAAATAGAAAAAGAAGATTGGAAGATGTAAGGAGAGGAGAGTATGTTAGAGGTAAGCGGGGTGGAGTGAGGGAAAGGAGAGGCATTTCGGACGTCATGGGGGATGAAAACTCGTGAGACACCGTGCATGTTGCGGATAAAATAGTACACTTTCAGAATTGTTTCTGAAGAGGGTGTGCTAATATTCAGAGACAGCTAATCCTCGTACACATTTATAATAATAATAGTGATATTTAATTATTCGTCACGACTGTAAAAAATCATATTCTGTGAGACGTTCTCAGCAGCAACATTTTAGAAGAAATCATAAAAACCTACCTTATTTGAATAGTAATATCTGGAATTCACTAACCTTTTTCACATTACGGAATATTTTTAGATAATTAAATTTCTCCTCATCGAGGATTGTAATACCAGTAAATGGCTTCAGATGTTTCAGGACCACACTTCCTTCCTGAACAAATGTAAGTTTTCACCATATCTACCGCGCCACTTATCACCTGGCCTGAAAGGAAATATTAGTTACAAGGTGATAAGTCTCACCAGCACTTGTGTCTCCGATCCTTTCCCAATAAACTCAGTTTCCTCGAAATACCGGCGATGTGACCCAGTGAATAGACATTTCGACTAATGAGCGATGGTAGCCACTCCTCTAAGCATAATCTGGCTGTTTTTGGGAGATATTCCTGGGAAACGGCGAATGGCACATTTCACACGCATTGCGTACAGCTTATTGCGTTGGATGCATTCGTCTCGCCTGTCAAACTTGTCTTACCTTCGGAACTATTACTGTGATTGGATTACTCATAGTAAGCCTGGTGTTCCATGGCACACGCTTGGTTAATGGATTGTGAGCTCCACTACTTTATTTATCAACGAATTAGCCAAGGCGAAAATTCTCGATTGGCAACCTCTCGCATCCTGCTTGCCATGTCACCGGGGCAAAGAATAAAGCCGAGGAGGACAAAGTGAAATGTCGCCAAAAGTTAAGTGCCTTTTAAGTCGGTAGTGTTCCCTATCGCTTGCGAGGTGAAAAGTGAACGCCTCGGCAGAGAGTATGAAAGCGTGCCCCTAGAATTTACACGAGACTGGTTCTGGTAACGAGGAAAGGGCTATCCTGAAGCAAGGTGCCGATCAGGTTTCATGACCTTTCATTCACTCGAGCGCCCTGAGCCATCGTTCACCACGATTCCATTGTGACTTCCAGCGTTTTCATCTTCAACGAAATTATCTTCGTGTGCTTATAGCGTTCTTCTGGTGCAACCGCTGGCGGGGCATTTGCGATTGGGATTCGCGAGCTCTCAAAGCCACGTGAGGTGGAGCGAACGGGCTCCTTTATGGCTGCAGCTTGGAATGGTTAAAATGAACCCCGTGATTTGATTTGGAGTTCCCTATGGTGTTGTGCAGCCACAGATATGAGTGACTATCTGTCCATTTCGTGATAAATCTAAATAAGTAGGAGTCAATGTTATCAGAAAATGAGGCTAGTCACTACCCTACGCCAGCCTTTATCCCTCCATGCGATTCTCTTCCGCGAATGCCACCTCCAGTATTTGATTTCAATAGTTGGGGGGAAATCGTAAAAATTCCCAACTAAGAGTGGACATGGACCTCATTTATATTCACATGGACCTCAGGTCAAACTTTTAGGGAAAGGTTCTGCTCCCCTGCAAAGTGACCCTACGCATTTCTACCGAACCTGAAGTGGAAATAAACTCCCTCACAATTAAGATGATTTTCCAAAGATGATTTCTATTTCAGATCCACAGGATACCTTTGGAGAGGAAATGTATTTTTTTTAATTTCCGAAAGGTTACTCGGAGCAAAACTCGTTCGAACCGAATTTCCCGGCTGATGGTCGTTTACATTCAACGTTCCTGCGACTGACCGTCACCCTTCGCTTGGATCTTTGAAGTGCCGTCACGCAGAACTTTTTTGCTTCCCTTGGTGCCCATCGAAGTTTTTTCGACGATCCCGCACGTCTCGGAGGAAGTATCCGAATCCGCCTGCATTTTTTGCCTCCTGCAATCCGGCGGATGCAGACCGTGTAACGTTTCAAATTTTTACGACTTCGGGACCTTCCGAATGGGATGTCCGAGTCCACGGGATTCCCGGGTTCGTGGAAATGGTGTTTTCGCCCATCCCGTCGCGAAGTCTGCCACTTCGGATATCCCCGTCACAAACCAATGCTCTCGCAATGCCTGATATCAATGCGGATGCGAAGACGCGGCCATTGCCAATGCTAAGGTTCGTCGACTCTCAGCGGGACGACGCGATCATTGCAAAATCTCCGCGGTCATATTTCCGACGGAGGAGAGAAACGAATTGGGAAGGACGAAACAGGAGAGGAGCCAAGGGAGGGCGCCGGAGGGAGCTAATCGGAGCGCCCTTTCGCGAGGACGGTTCGCCCGACGACCGCAGGAAGCGCACGCCCAATCGCGGACGTTTTAATGGCTGTGCTAGCCGAATAGACGCACGACATTAACTCACTTGCCGGGCAGCGCGGTCGGTCCGCCCGACTGTTTCTCTAGCACTGTGCCATTGATTACATACACTGAAAATTAACACCGCATACCGAGGGTTAATTCCAATATGCTATCATCCTCCATGGTCACACATCATGAATAGACCATTGGTAAATGTTTTTGGCATCTCTGTGTCGACGTGTATTGTTCACGGACGTTTCTCGCCCGAAACTGGGCACATTACCAAGAAGTAATCACCACCTGACGATGCTCCCAACATGTGGCGCGAAACGAAGCAAGATAACCCAGGAAAGCTTGCAAAACCTATGCCGAGTAAATCCCAAGCAAATCTAAAAATCTAACAGTGAAAATCACTGACCGTGATCTCATGATAAACCAAGCAGTAAGAGGTGCGCTCTCATTACAATATCATTTACGTAAAACTCCTTTTTAACGGGCCGGGCTGTCCAAGCGTTGAAAAGAAATTAAAATACTTTTCGTGGGTTATCACTGGACGTCACGTGCTATAACACACAAAATGTTTACTCCTTTACGACACCTATTCAACGCCCACTTTGAAAAAGTACTCTTTGATCAGAATGTTTATCCCCACTCTCCAGTGCGAGAGGGCACTTGTACCAGAGATAGAGTACGAGGCAAATCCGCTTCCCTATTTCGAATTCTTATGCAGGTTCGAAATAACTCTTGCTAGATTGTTAAAATTAGCATTGATCACAGATAGTGAACGAATAAATTGAAGAAAATGCATAGAAATGGACCAAGCTTCGTCCTGAAATGTGAAAAAAACCCCAACTCTAGAGCTATGATTATACGGTCTCGGGTGCTAATAGCGTGTCCTCAGTGCGGTGTAACAAGTACAACCTGTGTAATGAGTCCGGAGAAAGTTATGGGCTGGCTAAGCAAGAAAATTGTAATTTGGCAGTAAATAACCCGTCCTGGATTGTTTAATCAGATAGCTGAAAAATCTCCCTTCCACAGATTTCTCGCAGTAAACATTTGCAAACGAAATGTCTGGGATAAAATCGTTCCAGAGTCCTTAAGAAAGTTTGAATATGAACTAATTTGGCTTAATGTTGTATGAAATATGTCGCTCAAACATTATTAAACAACATTATGTAAATTCCCCAAGGAATCTGTAATAAGTAATGATGACAGCATACCCCGATCAACATTAAGGCAAAATTCATTCAACATGAATAATGCAATGAGTTTGTCTCTTGAACGCCGCACATTTCACTCCTTAAAATGAGCCCCGATAGGAAATCACGCGTGAAATATTATCCCCGAATTCGCATGGCGCATTTGGTGTTGACGAGGGTGGAAAACGTGAACACTCGCGGAATGCTTCGAAGTTCAAGATTTCACAAATATATCATTTTTTTTCTTCAAAACACAAAAAATCCTTAAACACCCGTCGGTTTTCACTTTCAATCGTCGGCAATATGCCCACCAGGATGCGCTGGGTACATTATGGATGCCGAAATGTTCTCTGTCCGTTACTTCTTAATTCCTCTCTACCGAGAACCCATTCATACATATTAGGAGCTCCGGAAGCGCCACGTATAGCTGATTCCCTGCCATTGCCCCCCGACTATTTATGGCTGAAACCTGAGGGCAATGCTCTGCAGCGCCTTAGCTCTACGGTCAATGTTCATGGAATCATCAAGAGCTTGGGATTTCACAATACCGTACACGTTTCTCCTAAGGCCGTGAACTAAAACGATCTTATGAAATTTTCAAAACTTGTGGAAGTAGCAAAAGCAGCAAAAAATTCATTACTATTTTGAATAGGTATGAGCTCGTAGTATCCGAGTTTGGCTGCATGCGGAACGTTCCGAGTCTCAACGTCTGGCTCGAATAAAAATATAAAAATAGAACGTATCTTAAGAATTTACGCAAAATTCATATCGTAAAGACGCATTACCTTATTCTCAATTGATAATTGGAGTTGATCAAGCTGATCTTTAAAATTATCGCTCACGTGCCAATTTCCGGAAACCCGTTCATTTTTAACAATTAATCACTCGACGTCCAACTAAGTGAAAAATATTATAAATGCACGGGTGCCATTTTACAACACTTCAGCACGTGTGAAATTTTTCAAGTATAAAGTGATATGATTTAATAATTCCATCCGTCCAAAGTGTCATGGAAGGCTCTGTCGCGATAGTCTTTCCAAATTTTACTTGCGACTCTAATTGCTCATTATATAATGATTTTCAGCAGTGCTGCTGATTAGCCTCTGATTATGAGTCAAGTCTAAAGGCAAATGTGGTCTAACGTGCATGCAACTCCATCGTCACTTGGAGCTAGAAAGATCCTGCGGCAGGAAATAAGTAAAAACTCATTCATCTCGGGTCATAAGTGTGTGTGCCTGCCATATGCTGCATAAAAGGTTTCTCCGCTCGAAGGAGAGGGTTTGAATGCCATAGGATTACTTTGAATACACATGGACAATAATGATTTACGTAACTTAAGAAACGAAATATAGACAGTAGTTGTCTCAGGAGTACACCTATTCTTATCTGTATTCTGGAAACAATATAAGTACCAATGCTAATGACTGCAGGCCAACTACAGACCTGTATAAAACGAGTTTGGACATTCTCTGAAAACTACTTCACGTCGACTTGAATTTCTTAAGCACTTCCGCAGAGTATAAACATTATTTTCCCTGCATTATTTCCTATTCCTTCAGCGCTCCCTATTTCACTCAAAATGCCTCATTTTCTCTCTCTTCCCCTTTCGACCATCACCCTCCCAACCATCACAGTTGCACACCACCTCCCCCCCATCTTCTCCCCCGTCCACTTCCCTTCCCCGTTTTAAATAACAACTTCTTTAAAGCTTTCATATACTCTTTTCTCAACGGTCAGCCGTCCTTGGATTCATACAATGGGAACAACCCATATCAATTTTAAAGTCAAGTTCTTTCCTTTTTCTACTAATTCTCCTTTTTCAAAGCATCAGCTCTCCAAATTACTCAAGTTTTATGTCCATTTTCCTCCAAAAGAATACGAAAACTCGTAAATTGTCATATGATTGTGGATCTATAACTCATATTATCCTCATACTTCATGGAAATTTTACAAATTTTGTTTCCCTTATTGAATAATTACCCTAATTTCACTTGGGACCTGTAGGCAAAGGAGATTAACGAGATTCTGAGATAAATATTTTTATTTTTCGATAGCCACCAAGGTTGTCATCCAATTTCCTTATATTACACGAATCTGTCATACGAGCTCTCATGCGGCACAAAAATATCTTCAAATCGTAATGAACACCCAACGGTTGTGCTTTATATCAAATGTGTTGTCATTTAAGATCACGAGAATTGAATAAGAGATGTAGTACGTAATTCCAGAGCATTAATGCCAGAGCATTTAATATGCTGGAGTGACTCGAGGGCGAGAACCGTGCACGGTTGGGAGCGGCCTCTGGCACTCTGCACGGTATTAAGTATCGAGAGTGTACCTAAACAGAATACGTAGCATACGCTAATAACTCTTTGAGTTAACTGGACTTTCAACTAATAATTGAAAAAAAACGAGCAAGTATAAAATGACAACAGTGAACAAAACTCACGGAGTACGTATTTGCATATCGGAGGGAAGAAGACCGAAAGCGATTGGATTGTGGTGCACTCTTTTCACAAAACAAGGTTATATAAAGTCATCAGAAAAAACCACTAAGAGAACAACTAACAATATAAAGAAACCTTTCTCTGCCACCTCTGAAAAACACGCGATAAGCTTTTATCCGTTGATTGACAAAGATAAATGTCATCTTGAATATTCACGAAAGATTAATTTTGGCATCAGGTTTTGCACGATAGGCATTACATTCATGTCAAATGCTCCCGCAAAGGCCTAGATCAAGTCTCGGTGTCATGGCAACGGCCTTTACGAGATATGAACTTACATATTCTTAGGATAGCAAAGGGCTCAAAATACGGGAGGCTTCAAACCAGACTTTTGCTCATTGTTAACGACACTTCGGAGTTGCTCGAAATTTATAAAGGATCCTTGCCGCACATACTAAATTAGGATTTGGAATGATTGAGCTGGTTAAAGTTCATCGCAATTGTCATACCGATGTAATATTTCCAGCCTTTTAACAGATAAATTCGATACTTTCAAATCCATTTTCCCCAATCCAGCGCGGATTCTCCCACATTCCGGTTATTCTTTGTAGTATGCTCATTCCCTTAACATGGTTGCCCTTGGACTCGCTCACGAGACCTTTCCTTCTAACTCCCCTGCTATTTTATCCCTAGCATTGCTCTGCTTATTCCTCACAGCCTTCCCTAGCCCCTCCATTTATTTTAGCTCCTGTTTTTCCACCGGCTTTCGCTCTCACGTTGGTGACATCCTCTCTATAGGACAGGGGTAATTTCTCTAGCCCTACAATCCAACCCAAGGTGATCTAAAAAATCAAATCCCACTTTCCATCTGGGGTTATCAAACTCATTCTCACAAATGTATCACTTCTTCTGGAAGTGGACGCATGGTCCCCATCGCCCATCTCTCCTTTCCGACCCCATTTTAATTTCTAGCTCATTTTATCCACGTTTTTCTTCTATTCTCCGCTAATAATACGCGGATAGATCCTGCGAGATACAGGTTCAACTTGGATTCAGAATAAAACTTGCTAGATTAGAAGTGGCTTTTCCAGGCCGCGTCCTCAGGAAGTGTCCAAATTTTAAAAGCGCATTTCCAGAGTATTTTCCAGGTTTTAAAAAATTGACGCGGTTTTTCTATGAACCAAAAAAGCCTTCGATGAAATATCTCATTATAAACTACTCACAAGACTTGAAGTCTTTGTGATAGATGAAAATATCCAGGACTGTTTTAAAGACTTTAAATGGTCGCACACAAAGGATACCTAGTCATAGGTGGTGTTAGCTCTAATGCAGCAGGGGTCACTTCAGGTGCTCCCCAAGGGTGTTCCAATTGAACCTCTTTTATTCCTTCTTTAAGTTAACGACGATAGTAATTTATAAATACTGCATTTGACATGTGACCATCCCCAGCTGCATCGGTGAATTTCATGATAGCATGTATATATATTGATAGAATCATTGAGAGCAACAGAAAATCCGTGCGAAAAGTATGAGTCGACAATCAATGTGAATATTGTAAAGGTTATGAGATTTTCCATAAAGAGGAAGGCCAACGTAAACATTAAAATGGAGGGAAAAAACTGAGTACATAGGAGCATTTACCTAACTAGAAAGTGTTTCAGTCAGGATGGTCAAATTATTAGGTGCCTCAGAAAAAGAAATGCACTGGACAAAGAATCTTTCAGAAAAGGTGAATTCAGAGCATTTAGAAATACGAGGGGATGGTGAAGAGGGTGATAGAGGGAAGTGTGTTTGGTAAGAAAGGCAGATGAGGGTAAATACTCGTAAGTATATATTACCATTAATCAAATGAAAAAAAAATATTTGATACAAGCGAACGATGTTGCAAAGTGGTAATGGTCACCATAATGTACCAACCTATCGCATCAGTCAACATAATTTATCCAATAGGCATTCGGAACCACCGATGAACATTTAAATGGGAGCCAAAAAGGCACAACAGATATTAGCATTTTAAAATTCTTTGGATTAATTTCATTTAATTTCAGTTTCTTCGGAGAGAAATGTAAGATGGAAAAACGGTCAATGTTTTCACAGCCTATAGCATCTCTCATAATCTGACTCAAAACAACAGATAAACGCGTAATTTTGTACCTGTTATGTAATATCGAAGAGTGTTCTATGACTTGTACTGCGCTGGAAGATATTTCAGTTTATAACAAATCACTGGGGAATCAATCATGTCATTCGTTAATATGTAAACAAATTTTATGGTGTTATTTTTTTTTATTTTACGAATATCGTACTCTCTGAAACAGAATAAGTGTATCAGGGACACGGATTCGGTCAGTCCTTTCCCCCAACCACTGCATGAATAATGAGGTGATGTGCCGCATTCCCAAACCTGTGCCTTTGGGGACGGGGGCCTTGAGTTAGTTCCATGCCCACGTGATTGCGGATTTCGCCCTTCTTACTTCTCAGTCCTGCATGACATGTCTTGTTTTTATGGAGGCCTGTCGTATAAATATGGTTTTCGTTCATTTTTATGTCCTTTTTTCGCATTGCAAATCACTAGTTAGTCAGATTAATTAAATCTTGTTTTGAATTAAGCCATCCTCCAGCATGTAAACATGTTTGCACGTTATTTCATAGTTTTGTAACTGAATATTTTTCCTTTCCCCTCCCTCTCCATTATCACTCGCCCTTCCCACCTGGTGCTTGCACCCCCTGCCACACACCTATTTAGTAGATATTTATGTTGGTAATATTCTAAGTAACATAACTTTGAATCACAAGGATAATGTTCCTTCCTATTCTATAGTAGAGATTCGTATGGCACACCGCATTCAACGGCAATACCGCATACTTCCAATGGTAATATATCACCATCAAAAACGATGTCAAAAAAGGCCTGTCAATCACGAACGGCGTGCAGAAGAAAAGAATAAGGAAGAGGATCAACGTGGGACGTTTCTAATATCGATTATACACCATAAATATATCAAATGAACCAGCCAAGAATGAATTAATTCTGCAGTACCAATGGCGAGGTAGAGTGGGTGGCAAAGGGAGTGGAAATGGGGATGCCTCAGACCAAAACCATCCATGAACAGTTTAAACACGTCCACCACATTAACCTCTGTGCCGACTACAAAACCCAGTTTCCTTTTTTTACCCTAATGGGCAATCAAGTCATACACTCTTTCAAATTTTTGCGATAGTTTCACGTTTCGCTCCAGAAACGCTGTTTGCTATGAGGTAGAAACGCTCCGTCAACTCCGACCCACAGTTTCCACATAAGAACGAATCGATGACGACGGACGCATTCACAAATTCCTCAGAATCCTTCCCGATTTCAACAGTGGGCGAAACTCACGAGCTGACATTTTGTCAACGAGGAAGTGTGGTCGAGCAAAAAACCTTGCACGCTCGCGAGATTTACGCCGCAGACAGCGGAACTGTTCCGAGATTTCTCCGCACGACGAAGCTTTAGGCGCCAAAGTTTGGAAAAGGGAGCGTTTCTTCCACAGATAGTGAAAAATTCATCCCACGGACGTCATCCTATGATCGCGAAAAATCTGACATTTACAGTCAAGGTCTCTCATTTCACTCGTGAACATCAGCTACAAATTTTCTGAAAACTAAAACCAATAGGAAAAATGTCCTTTTTTCTCTCTCATAAATTTAGCAAAAAATCAAGATTGTATGCACATGCCGGTTCTAAGGTACGTCTGAGGTTGGTCAAGCAAGCAAGCGATGCTTCTAATTTAATTTAAAATATCCATCCTCGTTCACGAAATAAAATATGCAGAAGTAAGCCTGCTAACTTCGTGGAGGATATTTTTGGTGTTACATTATGCAATAAAAATATAACAATGACAATAACAATACAATAATCATCAGCTTACGTTGCACACACAAATGAGTGGTGATGTGAATAGCAGACTGGAAATTTGAGAACAGCTGTCAATTCATACCTCCGCACGGATAATTTATATGCATTGTCAAACTTAAGGAGACACTCTATCACATCACTCGGAAATCCCTCATAAATTTTTCCCTTTGTCACAGTTTCAGAAATAGTATCGTAAAATTTATGATCCATATGCAAAAATGACCCGTGGAAAGTGGTTAACTTTGCTATTGCCAGGATGGAGAAAATATTTCTTCGTGATTGTGCAAAATTCGACCAGCTGAGAATTGTCGGTGAGGGTACCCATTCAATCTGGAATAAATCTAATGCCTGATGAAAATGCAAATAGATAAAATTGGGAATAATTTCATCATTGCATCATATAACAATAATGAGATTCAGAGAGGACTGACGGAATTGCAAGAGAAAACATTTCTAAAGCGAAATCTGTTAACAATTTTGTTTTCCCCAGGGTTGCTTTCTAAACATATCACCATTAGATGACAAGGGAAATAACTGATAAAAAATTGAATGAGTCAAAATATTTTCAAATATATTTTAGGAGAAAGTTTGAAATTAAATTTTTAGAAAGCCCAGAAAGTTATTATTTGTGACTGCTGGAAATTTTAACCCTTTGAAGGAGGTAATCATTGAAATTATAAAATAGTCATCCCTAGTGTTTTTTTTCCAGCGGGTCGAATCCATTCAAGATTTAAAAACTTTTACCCTTCGCAAAACTTTTAAGCATTAGGTTTTTCGTTCATCACATGAGAGTTTTTCACCTATCGTATCACAAAGTTATCAACCTAATAAATTCACACGCGAGCGCGAACAGATATCGGAAATGGGAAACTGGTCTGAAATCTCTTTGGTAATTCAAGACTTGTATTTTGGTAAAAATCTGGAAGAAGTTTTTTTATGAATGAATTATTTTTTTCATTTAATTTGTAAATGGAGAATATGGAAAAAAGAATTCATCAATTTTATTTCATGGTCACCAAAAATCTAGTTTCTCATCTCCTTCATACAGGTATTAATACGTTAAATGAAAGTCTATGATTATAAATGAGGAATACGGCGGCATATATAATGTCCTGGGTGGCCTCGTACGAAAATTATAGATCTAGTAAATTTATGTATGTTCGCCTGCATTCATTTTACCATTAATATTCATCTCCGGCTAAGAAAATTAACTGCAAGTTGTGGGGTATATGGAGGAAAGAATGAATGGAAGGAAGAAAAAGAACTCGTGAAGGACAAATTTAAGACCAGCATCCACCCAAAACGAAACAAGACAAAAGTTTATATTCTCCATTGTTTGTTATTCTTGCCCGCTTAGG
Source organism: Hetaerina americana (assembly GCF_022747635.1). Taxonomy (NCBI): domain Eukaryota; kingdom Metazoa; phylum Arthropoda; class Insecta; order Odonata; family Calopterygidae; genus Hetaerina; species Hetaerina americana. The sequence goes on from NW_027286863.1 coordinate 5,336,122, forward strand.
ATAGATGCCGAAGTGTCCGCAAGAATTCCTCCGGAATCCCCATATTTCTAGTCTTGTTGATACGCACCAACTTTTAGTTAATATGAACACAATCCGAGTACACCCGTGTGGAAATTAAAATCTGTGGCCAAATGTGGATCGCAACCTCTACTTTATCAGGGAAATAAGTTAGCACTGTAGAGTCACGAAGCATGAGGGAAAAGGGAAAGGCATTCCGGGGAGATGGTTTGGGAAAGGAAGCCAGCGAAAATTAGTGTAAACCCATTATGCAATAGCGATGAGCTTTCCTTCCGTGGCAATTACGGCGAGCGAGTTTAAATGCTCAGGATCCATGACATTTCTCAACTGCTCTCCTACTGATGGGCACCCTTCCGTGGGATCCGTAAGCTTTCCCTCCCAGCTCTTTTTTCTCCTTGCCCAATGAGATAACATCAATCAAAAGGCATAATGTGCGGGGCATTACAATCAGTCCTACAGATAACATACTAGTATTAAATTCAGGCCTTTGAGTTATTCGTAAGTAAATGTTGGCACTTCCCTCGAGTTTATCATAAGCATCAAGCGTATTTCTACGCCCAAATCCCCGGGTCCCTTAGATTTAATTTGCTTCGCAATGATAAAATAAAGTATCAATATTATTGGTGCTAAACACAAAAAACATATGTACGAAAATCAGTCTTACGTTTATTGAAATATTCATGACTCATATATCTTGAGGAATTTTGCGTTGTAAATTTTGAAATGCGATAAATGCCATTGGAGAACGTTTAATAGTTTCAAACTACGTTGACAGTTGATAGAATAAAAGCTAGAGGGGAGCTGAAGATATTCGTCGACTTCGACCAACCTGTCGTATCACAATTAACGGTAATTGCCCTCAATCCATAAACATTTGTGATTTCCTCAAGTACATTTGATGCATCTTCGTCGAATGAAAAATTTCAATCAGACTAAGCTGACCATCTCGGTGGATTATCCTAATGGATTCTCAATTTCTCAGATCCTAATCTCCCTGTGTTGAGATGAAAGAGCGAGTTATACAGAGCATGAATTTTTTCGAGAATAACATGTTTGAGATTTTTTAGACAATTTTATCCTCGATTAATAAATGCTATTATTTTAATTATCTTGGAGCTACGAGGACTGAGGTCACCTCGTAGTGGACGCACGTCGGGGAAACGCATACTCTTGATGCAGAATATCCAGCGCAGAGCCGGATCACCAACTCACTCAACTTAGGCTTAGATATCTTATATGTTGCATGTATCTCCGAAAGATCAACTGTATCAACAAGAAGCAGAGCTTTGAGCGACGAAGCTCTGAATTCGCATTACCCGACCTTAGTACGGCTACTTTTACTTAATATTTTGAATTCACATGATTACGTCGGTCGCACATAAAGAAGAAGGCAATAAATGGATCAAGCTCGTTTAGAATTCCGATACCAAAAACCTGAATATTTCAGGGAAATCATCTAAAAATAACAAGCATCAGAAATGTGACGCTCGCTTCCAATCCTGATACCCTTTTTCTCGTCGATTAAACTTCTGAGCAAATATACACAATAATACTTTTTTTCCTCACTTTGAAAGAATTGGAGATTTACACTTTCCTATACGATTTCATTTATACTCTCATTCATAATTTCATTCGTCAGCAAAGTGTAATTCTGGCAGTTGGAAAGGGGCAAAATCTAAATAAGCATTGTTTGTTATCAGCAGGAAGAGAGTGGCATTCCTCGCTCTCTCCAGCACTCTGATGGCCCGATTCTCTCCGTGATTTAATTAGCTGTTTTCATCTTCTCTCCAGCCTTTCTGAGGGCCAAGCCACATCATTTCGCATGCTATTTGTGCCCGTGATGGGACCCAAAATCCTGGCCTTGGGAATGGCACCTGGGGAGCACGCTATCCACAATTCTAGGGCATGAGGGTGAACGCATTTCATTATTCATGCGTGCACAAATAAAAACATTTCGCCTCGCTCCTTTCATGTATACAGGGTCAAAAATAGCTCCATTTGGGGTAATTTTAGGACTCTGAAACCTTTACAATAATTTAATCCGTACTATTTTTATCCCTGCCAACTTGTTTGTCTTCACTGTTTTGTTAATGCCCATCTGTTGTCGAGACTTTGAACGTCCCTCGCTTCAGCACCTCTTCGACTAATTCTCCAGCAGTATCCACGCTCCCCCCAAAGCCTACCCTCGCCCTCCAATCATTTACTTTTCTCCTCGATATATATGTTTCTGTGGGGCACTTAAATATATTCCAAACCGACGAAGCGAGCCTATTTCCTTTTTGTCCATTTACGGTTCACCCAATGCGCATTTCTTTCATTCATCTCTCCGCAGCGTAACGTCTAATCCAACGGACGGCGTACTAACTTAAAGTGATCTCCGTGGGGTCTTTTATATTCTCCATATGATACCAATAATTTTCCTGCCAGCATTTGAACGCCTTTAAATCTCTTCATTCATCCCACCATCTTTCACAAGCACTGTTTTCAAGATGTGCAAAACCACTCGATTGCTCAATTATATGGCCGTCTGCTGCTTCCCCTTCTCCTTATCAAACGTAAATGATTTCGTTCCGCGCAAATCGTCCCTCAGCTTCAGTGTTATCATGATACTGTTTTTCAGGCCACCCTCTACAGTTTGCGGTTCTCAGATAGCAATGCTGTACCAGCGGTGTACTGAAGTCCGAGAGAATGTACACCTCCACTCAACATCACTTCCATAGACCCATCTCTCAAGCATTCATACTCGTACATAAGAACACTGAACAGCCCTGATGTCATCATTTGTCTTTCTTTCACATCATGCTTCATTTCAAACTAATTAATCAAAGTCTCATTAAACTCGTCACGCAATGCGAGCGATAAGCGAGCCACCTCTGCATGCATGCCCCTCTGTAGAATTTCGATAACTGCTCCATCGTTCCATCAAAGCATTTCATATCATTCGTCAGTTTACCCTGATCACATGACTCCTCCAAGTAAACAGAATCATGGACAAATTTCATGCGCGAGTCCAATTCATTTCTCCTGCATTTACTGAATAGCATACAGATTATGCGAACCTCCCCTCAGCGACATCAACCCATATTTTTTCCCCTTGATGTTAAGTCGACCAAATCAACCAAACCGAGTATTTTCTTGCGGTGCATGTCCCCAAAAAAACTCATTGCTATGATTTGAATATTTCAATTACCTCCCTAGATTCACGATTGCTTGACTATATTCCAATTTTTGTCACATCTAAATATGGACGACATAATTTGAATGATTTTCACTGGGAACTTGCGTCCTGTTAAGCAAAATATTTTGACCTATGTCATTTTCTCCCTAGCTAATCTCTTCCTCAGTAGATATGCTTTTGAAAATACCAGCAAGAGGTGTTACGCGCTCAGTCATTCTCATTCGTATTCTCCTCATATCCCCTTTCGTAATCCTTCCCCTCGCAAACGCTTTTTATCATCTCAGTATACTCATGCAACGAAATCCATTACGCTCCTATTAAACTCCCCCTGTCAGGTACACAAATGAATAGATTTATCCTTAAATCATGTGTTCCAGACATATATGTAATCCTTTTGCAAATTCACAAACTCAACATGTTTTTCCATTATATTCCGACCGAGGGTAACCGTATGCTTTTCGAGGAAAAACTTTTTGAGGCCATCTCATTGAACACGGAGCCGATCAATCGTCTCCCCTAATACTGTAATTCGTTCTCCCTGGCCACGAACATTTCAAACTTCTGTCAATTATATCTGGAATTTGTCTTTATGATTCCAGCTCACCAGCCGATGGTGCGTCAGACACTACTATCACAGCTCTTCGACAGCACTCTTTCAGATAAGCCCGGATGGGATGCTAACTGCATTTCCCTACCCATATCATACAATGAGACCCTTCATTCATAACTAAGTCCTTCATTATTCAATCTCACTCATTCTGCTTCATTATTTAATTCATTTGGGATTGCTAGTATTGGATCGCCAGGCTGCGCAAAGACGATAAAATATTACAAAATGTGTCTGATGGAGACATACGTAATTTGATTCCCGATTGATTAAAAACTAATCAGGCTCACGAAATAATGCCAAATGGAAATAATTTCACTTTGATGTATCCTAGGATAGGCGTCCAACCGTGCGTCTCTGCCTTTCACAACATATCCCATTCCGAAATCATTTGAAAAAAGCACAGCTCTCATTCAGTGATGCAAGGCATCTCCTCCTTCTCACGAGAGCGCAGGCGGTCGGAATCTACGCAGTCTTGCGCCTCCATTTTGGCGGATTCGATTTTCGGGATCGTTCCGAAAATTCAGCTCAGCATTAGCTCCGAGCGAGCAGAAACGAGTTTGGGTGAGGAGAGACGCGGGACAAAACTTTTGCGGACGGCGACAACGGATAAACAATTTCAGTCTGCCGCTGAGGTGCGCGCTCTTAGAAATGATATCGATATCCTACGCCCAGAGGAATTGCGTCCTTTTGGACTCCCTCCCTCCCCCCCTCCTTCTCCACCCTCTAACCCCAACCTGAGACACGCCACAGTGTGCCAACAGGCGAAGCTGCTTCAAGCCTCCTTTCCCTTCCCACTTCGTCACGTCACGTCTGCGGCAATTTTTTGCGCTCATCGGTAATTTAAGCTCTCCGCAATCAAAGGATCCAATCGCTCGCTCATTGCAACTTCAACGTGGGTTCAGTCCCAAGTGCCCTCTCAATGATTAGTCCATGGCTCTCGGAGCCTGCTTCACCTTGTGTTAGCACAGCTTTTATGTTTAAATTGTATTCAATCAAAATCGGGGTTAATAAGTGATATTATTAAATATTATTTATATATTATTTGATTAATAACCAGTGCATCAACCGATAATAGAGTAAATTTAATTGGTAAATTATTTCACTCGCAGAAAGAGAATGGGAAGGTATTTGTAGATAACAGGTGCAGCCAGATTGAACGCGGTCATTAAAATCTTGCGAGAGCGGGCTTTCTTCCAAAAGAAGAAAATGTGGCTCATTTGCCACGAAATAGACAGCTACTTCCCCATTTTTTTAACGATACCTCAAATAAATCGATATATCACTGAAATATTTTGGTTCGTTTACATAGTACGAAACAACATTGTATCGAAACATAAATGTCTTGAACAAGTGTAGGAAGAATTCTGTATATTTCGCGACCGTAGAATATTTGCAAAATCACTGACACATCATTTAAAAATTTACAATTTTATGTGAAAAGAAACGTCTTTTGGAAGCTGCACTCGACTCGTCTAACTATGACTGCATAGAATAGCGTTTGCTATGAAAAACAGTGAATTATTTAGAAGTTTTTTTAAATTGCTCCTAAGATTTGGACGATTATTGCAGAGGCAATTCACCGTGCTCAAAAGTTTTGAAATTGTTGTGCTCAAACCATTTTTTCCAAGGCAGCGATTTCTTTTGAGCGGCCAGTTTGAGAGAGTCGCGCTCCACAAGGTTCTTTTGCGGAAGGAGGCGTACTTTATACTTCACCCCGAAAATAGTATTTGAAATCACAGCAGTGCTCATTAGTTCGGATTGCCCCCTTTGTTCTCCAAAGAACAGCAATTAGGCTAAACGTGCTGCTGGTTGATTCGCTCTGGTACGATCGGAATCATTTGAGTTTGGCACTCGCCCCCCACCCTCTTCTTCGTCACTCGTGATTCGTCGATCGCAAAGTCAAAGGCTTCTTGAAGAGAGGACGCGGCCCGACACCTGAACTGATACGCTAACAAAAGGATCTGACAGCACGCTCCAAGATGGAACTCTTTGGCGCCAGAAGTGGTTTTAATATTTTCTGTGATTTCCTCAATCTCAGCGTCAGTTGAGCCACAAGACTCTATTGGAGGACGAGAGAAATGTTTCGAATACTATTCGCTCTTTGAATCATGGATATGTCACCAGCAAATAAATCATAATCACCCACTGTTTTTTTAAGAAAATTAGTTTCGAGGAAAAAATCACTACATTTTTCAGGAATTCAAATAGGCCGGCTTCCAAAAGAGAGATCAACGTGTGAATCAGCAATTTGCTCGGATAATTAGTTCTGCAACAGTCTCACCGAAAGACGCCAAACACTGCCGTACTGAAGATGTATGTATATTACCTAGAATATAAAACATCTAAACTATGGATCCTGATGACATCAAAGGCCTTTCATGTAAGGCATCAGAGGTCAATCTAGACGTACTAAGTCAACTTTAATTCTCCGAAGGCGTGGGATCAAATTATGCGAAATTCCCCGTGCTCAGATTATGACTTCCGATTTCCATACTCGTCTCAGATCGAGATTCATTTTTCTTTTAGGCTTTCGATACGTCTTAATAAGTCGTTAGTGTGTATTTAGCAGTACTCTAACCAAATACGTGTCCCTGTAAAAAATCTATTTATAAATTACATCATACATATTATGTACAGGCTTCATTGAAATAGAAATTTAAACGTATAGAGAGTAGCTCTTGTCTACAGAATTGCACTCACTATATAATGAACTTGCTTACAATTTTACTGAAACTCCGCATGCATCGCAATAAAATTCGAAATGTCAATGCGGCGAAATATATTTGGCCACCCTTCAAATGGTGTATAAGCAATCAAAAAAATTGCATGGGAATGTGGTGCAACTAATTTCGAAACCGGAAGGAATATCTATCCAAGAGATCAAATTAAGAAGATTTAAGGTGTCTTGTGGTAAATTGGAGCATAAAAATGGAAGAAAAAAATGAAATTTCCCTTACAACATAACTTAAATACGACAAGATTACAACGTTGATCGACATGAGATGAAAGGTAAACACAAACATCCCTTTCTCTCGGAATATTAAAATTCAATATTCCTGATTCCTTATAACATCCAGGTGAAAAGTGATTTTATTTGCTGGAAAACTGACTATTTGTGGGGCTCACTGCATCTTAACATGACCAACGTACAATGAAAAAGGGGAACAACAAACTGAGGTCAAAATGACTAGTGAAAGTAGCGGGAGCATTGAATAGGTAAGAAAATTTAGCGAGAGAGAAAAAAGATGTCATAACAAGTTTTTAAGCTAGAAAAAGGAAATTTTGTAATTTCCAAGTTCAGAATAATTATTAAGCCATCAAAGACTGAATTTACATTACTATTAGCAGAACTAGTCCTAGTATGCTGAGTAAAATGAAAACATGTTCACCTTATTTTTTTATTTTGTTTGATTTAATTTACCGTGATACCGTAAGCAATACTCAACGTTAGCATGTCAAACGTTATAACGAGGGACCGACTGCACTCATGGTCACCGTAACTTGAGTGCAGTCGGCAAAAGTTGAAGGTTTTCGCAATCCGCTACTGCATATCCTCCCAGTAAGGAGTCATCCTGGGAAAATATAATTACCTCTCCGTTTCATAGGATGTGCTCCTGGATCGACATAATTGATTACCTATCAATGGATCCATTTAACAAAACATGCGTCAACGGTACTGTGAGACATGGCCAGCAGAATTGATCGCACAATGTCGCCCAAAGAGAATATCAGGGTTGAATCCCCGGCTTGTTGAAATTAGATTCCTCCCTGCCTTTCCGATCACTCTATTTGGTGTTCCATAGAGAGCGTGAATATCGCCGCACTTCAGTACCTAGTCCATCCAACGGTACTGCGCTTGCCAATTATTTTGCACGATATTGGGGAGAGACTAATGGATAACAAAAATGCCAACTTGGGAACCGGCCAACTCTCATAAGACTCCCACTTGTCTGGTCACCCAATATGGTTCAAACGTTTAAAGACCAGGTGATTCGAAAACGGATTCAAAGCGACCCAATGGATATAAATTGAATAAGTAAGATGTACAGAGCTTGATTGCATTATTGATCATCAGATAAATGAAAAATGAAGAAAAATACATTTTTTCACTACAGCATGGCTACATAATCGATCCCATCGAATTTTATAAATCACAGCCAGAGTTTGTTTTACAGTAATAATCAAAATCTGAGAAAGATGAGCATCTTTTACTATGCTCGCCTTCCTTGTGAGCTGCAATTGGGCAGGAAGCATTCCGTTTCTTTCATTCAATGCATTGATTGCCTTGTATCCACCTTTCCCGAAGTTTCTACCCACGACATAAGAATTACGCATGCAAACGTTTTCTTACTGTTTACCCTTGGAGAGGACTCGAAACCGGATGGAAAGGGAGGCAGATGGAAAGAAGCAAGCCAAAATGCAGTCTTCTACGTTAAGGAAGGCATTTACTTTAACACTGGTAATTTTATTCGGTCCGATCTAATTAACACGCACTTGAGTTTTTGAGACCTGGCACACACGAAGGTGTTACTTCCCATTCTAAAACAGGGAAAAGTAGCCATACGTGAGGACTACATAAAAATAAGTTTGATTATATACCCAAGATACTCAGGATCATAAACAAAAGGATAAAGAGTAGGGCAAATGATTACTTAGGGGATGATCTGTTTGGGTTTAGAAAGGGGAGATGTACGCGTGATGCCATTGCAGTAATGAGATTATTAATCGAGAGGAATATAGAATACAATCAGGACGGATGACAGAAATTCCAAGAAGGCAAAAATGATAAATGCAGGGCGTTTCGATTTGCAGTGGGATGTTGGCCGTGATAGCGGGAAGAATGTTGGACAAGCGAGGAAGGGGCAGGAATAGGATAGGGATATTGGACGGGACGAAGGGAGGAAGTGGTACGGGGATGAAGAGGAGCTTCTTTTGGCGTTGGATCTAAGGTTACGCTTCATAAAAAGAGGCAAAGAACTAACTGTATCGCTGTACCTCCGTATACGAGGTCTGTCCGACAAATACGCGAAATGAGGCCATGAAACCTTTCTTTTGCAAAATTTAGTCCACATCGATTTTGTCCCCTTCAAAGTACTCTCCATTCGTTGCTATGCACTTCCATCTTCTTTTCGAAAGTTTAAAGCACCCTTGAAATTCCTCGGTAGTTAGGCTTTTTAGTTTCCTCGTCGTTTCTTGCTTTATTTTGTCCGCATCTTCCCAGTGATGTCCCCTCATCACGTTTTTGCATCTTGGGAAAGGACAAAGTCGAAGGGGGGGTGTGATCTGGCGAATTATGAAGATGATCAAGGCCCAAGGTGATTGAATTTTTAGCCATAAACTGGCAAACAATCAATGCTGAATGTGCAGGTGCATTTCCATGGTGAAGGATCCTTCCATTATGCTCGGTTAAAATAGTCGGCGCTGTAGATTTTCTTAAATTCAGTTCATCAGCTATCATTGGGACAGTTTTTTGGCGATCGCTAAGGACAAGGGACGGCACACGATCAATCTCATCATCAACACGGGTGGTTGAAGGTCGTTCCGGCCTTGCATCATCAGTGTCGGCCATCTATAAAATGCTTAATCTACGTGAAAACGGATGTTTTCTTAATAGAGATATATCACCGTAAGCAGCTGTCAACATTTCATTAATTTCTTGATAAATTTTACCGCACTTCACCAATAAACTTGATGCTGATTTGTTGCTCCGTGATTTCGCCTATTTCCATTTTCGACAAACAGTGAAAACAAGGACAAACAGAAACTAACATAACTGGCACCATGCACGCACAGCTCGACGATCCGCCAACAGCACAGACAGACGGCTCCTCATTGGGTATTAGTATAGCTCGCCGCTAGTGGGCGGGGCTATAGTCCGCGTCATCAGATTGCACCAGTTGGCGCATTTATTGCATATACCACGTAGACTATGTCCATCCAAAGCTTACCAAAACGGTACAACATATACTGGTACAACCGATAAAAATAATAACACATGAAATGTTAAAAAATGCATGTGCGTCACAATTGAATAAATAAAAGAACAAGATTAAAATGGACAAAGAGTATAAGCCGTGCGTTGATATTGGCATGAGGATAAATTATAAATTCCGGTTGCTAGGGAGATAGGTAGAATCCTCGCGGTGGTGTCACAGAAGCCGCTGAGGATAGACCGTTGTGACGTCAAATTTCGGCCAAATGTTTGGATGGGGGCCTCCGCGACGGGAAGAGCCCATTCAATGCTACAACTACATCGGTAACTACACATTTGTATGCATTATTGTGAGTAAACATCGGGAGTTCACGAGGGAAATCGTGACCAGCTGAGAGCCTTAACAAAGCGCACTGGGCTGACTGAAAACAAGCAAGTCAACGCCTGGAATTTGCCATCCCCGGTAATTAATATCATAATAGCTTGACAGTAACTTCTGGGTTAATCCGCCGTTTTGTTCATTACCTTTTACGATCTTTTCAAAAAGTAAACAGGATGGTGCCACCAGGCAAATGATCTCATCAATTGTTTACCTCACATAATAATTACAACCTCGTTCGTCGGCGTGAAGTTTCCCGATCACTGCTCTGATCATTACGATCAAGGAAGGTCACGTTCAAGGCAACCCGTCTCCGCCAAGCCCGAGACTTTCAGAAACGGTCTGATAATTGTGAATGGTCCAAACAGTGATTATTTTCCGGACGAGGTGAGCGGAGTGATATTGACACAGAGATCGCGGTTTACAACCCCAGCGCAAAGAATCCTGGTGCTTACTCGACGACGTTGCTCCGCATGTGAGTCATTCCTCGAGTGAACTGGCGAGCAAAGCCACGAATTCGAAAGCAAAACAGCGGACGCCAACTCACCAGCGCCCGGTTAGTCGTGATGAGGAAGTTGAATCGCGATGCTCTGGACAGTCGATCAGCAAACGGAATGAAATGATCTCCTGCTTCGTCTACCTACCTGCACATTTCATTAATAACAGAAATGAGATCAAAGGATCAGCAACGATTAATTATGTGTAACCTCCTTCCATTGCATCAGTTGATTCGTCGAAGATATCTTCCATTCCCGTTTCTCGTGGCGAGAGGAAATTTAATTGTGTGGAATCCCTTTTATCCGGCTAGGAAAGCACCATGTGTGACCCGGAGATGAAATATTTATCAAGTGTAATGTCTGGTAGAGAGTCGCCTTTATAATGCTCAATGGGCTCCGCGATCATTCCTCCCTCTTTTCGGTGATTGTTGAACCAGGAGCAGGGGGAGTGGAAATCGCAAATACTCCAAAATTTAGGGTAGTATTCATTTCCGATTTGGTCCTAATATTATAAGTTTCGGATATTCCGTGATAGCACCCAGAATTTGGATAAATAATATATATTTAACAAATAATAAATATTAATAACTATTTTGAAAATATTAAATAAATAGTTCTTCAATAAGTTTTTTTGTGAAATATTTCGTCAATTATAACTCTTATAATCGGAATTGAGAAGTTAGTTCTAATAGTGGGAGGGATGCATGGAATCCCAAAATTCGGGAAACCTTTCGACCTTATTGGCCCTCCCAATAAATAAAAAAACGGAAAAATGGATCCTTTTACTTTTAAAACATCCAGCTTAGATTTGTGCAACATCGCAGCAGAGGTCAAATCCAACAAGCTGAATGGGGGTCACTTCCAGAAGAGGCAAGCACACAATCGGCTCATTTTGTGGATCAATGCAGCCGATAAGTCTCTTCATAACTCTACAGGTTTAATTAGAATTCAATCAATGCTGTAAATGTGATAATTGGAGATGATAATACAGGATTAAAAATTGTTCCAATAAAATGCATACATGATATAATGTACATTAGATAGGTATATAAGATATACTTTTAAAATAAAATGTGTAATGCTTGTTCAAAAACACTGTCGTTCATGGCTTCCTATTTCTAAGTTGCAAGCATCATAGGCATTCCGCCCATCCAGTGTAGTGCTGATTGGAGGTCCCTGACGATGACAACTACGTGTTATGCAAGGCGTGGAATTCCTCGTCCTTTACCCAAACTTCTTCCTATCTCCAGCACTTAATACCTTCGACCTGCCTTCATGTCGTCTGAAGAGTCTCTTCCGTGTTGTCCTCAGACATGAACCAGTGAATTTTGCTTGACGGCTAACGCATTAACCCACATTATCCTTTAGTAACTTCTTCGAATACGTTGTTATGCAATAAAACCCCATGCATTAACCATTTTGATGTTGAGTTTACATCAATTAAAAAGGATTGTTTTTTACTTTCATAATTTTTTATATCCTTAGCGAGGAAATAATAAACAATTCGCATCTGCCGCATCCCTAACTTTGGACTGCGTTGCCGCACCCATCGCTACTACGCAGATGCGTTTCTTACGCAGAGGCCACCTGGTCGAGCTTCTGTCATCCAATCAAGCTTCGCGTTTTTATACGCACATTGAATCCGCAATTTCTCAACGTTTCCAAGGTTGCGGCATATGTTACCAAGACACCCTTAGGGACCGTTTCGGATGAATAGCCGAGGTTTTGACGCAGACTTTTCTGGAAAAGGCATCGACCGCAAAACTGGCAGACTAAATTCCGCTTCCATCCACATACCGCAGGTTATCTCTAACCACAATTACAGCGTCCACTCCGCCCAGGGAATGCACGGCAGAGGCTCAGCTAAGCCAACGGAGGGGAAATCAGGAATCAGACCGGGAGAGAGGGCCGCACACATTGCCCTCCCGTAAAATGAGTCTCTCAAATTCTATCGACTAGCATTTTCGCAATCTAATATCTCATCTAAACCCACGAAATGATCTACTCCAATACATCACAAGGGCGTGTGGCAGATGTAAAGGCACACGAAATAGCAAAGGAATAGATCTGCAAATGGGAGATTGGTATTAAGATGACAGCGCTGATATTGCTGAGGTAAATTGCACGAGGGTAAAAACGAATTCCTCAATATGTCTGCTCAATAGCAGCTCATATCCTCGACGTGTTTTCATTTGTGTCAGCTACATGATTCTAGCCGGATAAATTATTCCCTCGATGGCCCTGAGTAAAATCGTACTTTTCAAGAAAAGTTTATCTTAGGAGCGTTTGCAGTATTCGTAAGCTTCCATTTGAGGTTCTTTAGTAATGGTGATTGGCTTTGGTGATCTTCTGCGTTATTTTTTGTTTGCCTGGCAGCTTTTCTCCTCATTCCGTCCAATTCTTGAATTAGTATTTTCTGAGATTATATTTGACTTGAAACTGACGAGAAATTTCCTTTGCTTTATCATTGCTATATTTTCCAAGTATGCGTCTCACGAGCGTTAAAGTTTTCACGGCGGCGTCACACACGCTCCGCGCGTACCTTACCCTATTCAGGATCGATTTTATCTAAACGCCCATGCATGCGTTTTACTTGAGCAGCTAAGCTCATTTCCATATCTGTTGCAGCTGAAGACTTCGGTTTTCATTATCTAAGGAGGAGCTTCATTCCAAACATATTCAGCCAATTTTATTTTCTTTATACGAACGGGGAATTCGTTTATAGGTTGGGCTACACTTGATTGATTGCATTTTTTATTTGAATCAACCACCAGTTTTTTTTCAATTTTCTCAACCTCAACCCTGGCTACTTTTCGTTATTCCATATCCAGGTCTGAGAGCATTTTAGCAAAAATTTCCAAATGTTTTATGGAAAATTTTTAAATATTGTGATTAGTGCGTGCTGGAGCTTCTCAAAGTGGAATCCACACTGCCCCGTTTCTGGACGCGAAATGGAAATGGGGAAAAATATTGAAACTCCTCAACAAAATCCGATCATGCTCCACCCCTGGCCTCCCCACCCCTTGTGAGGTGGTCCCCCTCTTCCCTCATCCCCCCTCACCCTCGCTCCTGACCCCCGGACTTCCTCCCCCTTTCTTCCGCACCGGATTGCGCCCCTCGTACCTTCCCCGCCTTTCCCTCCGTCTCGCCACATCGCTCCCTTCCTCCTCCCTCCACCCCCCGCCGCCATTCTTTTATACGGCCGTGCACCTCACCGTTCCGTCCCACAACAGTGCCGGTGCTTCCAGTAGAAAGCTCTCCTCTCTCGGTCCTCGTCAAGGCGAAGTCTCCTCGCGGGCAGCGGCAAGGCAACTCCACGACGCTCGTCGCGACGGGAAATAGAGGAGTCGAAGGGCGTGTTGGTGGTACCGAGGGTGTGCGAGCGAGGGACTTCGGGAGTAGTGCCACCGGGGAGGATCGATTCGTCTCGCCGTCACCTTGAGGGTAAGTCACCGCTCTTTCCCTCATTGCCTCCCGCTCACCCGACCCGCGGGAGTCACGCGATCCTCCGACTCCCTCGCCGTCCCGAAGGGAAAGCGCGCCGCGTTGGCGCAGACGAGAATTCCAGGAGGATTGCGGAAGTACTCGCTGGAAAGGTTTAAAATGCGAATCAAACGGAGCCTACACCCGTTGAGGATGGATTTTCGCCGAAATGGATTTTCCGCGCTGGATTACTGTGTTTGGCAGGTGGATTACTGCGATACGTGTTTCGCTGGAGCACGAAGTCGACCCCGAAGTCATGCTAAGCGCGACGTGCCCGTCGGCTGATGCGTCGTTTCGAATCGTGTATCGGAATCAAGCATCGTGCTGCAACGTTAGAGATTTTAATGTGAATGGATTTTACGGTGCGATGTGATCTCAGCCGTCAAAACATCTCGTTGTTGTTACATTCACCAAAAACTACCAATATTTGAGTACGACGTTCGGTGTGCGGGGAACTGTTGCGGTGTGCCCCATCCGTGATTCTCCACCCCTCGGGAGTGCATTTTAAGTTTTTGTTTTTAATCAATCTTAACTTTTGGTCAGGAGAGATTATTAAAGGTGTCAAGCCGCGGCTTTTAAAATTTTGCGAAAGCAGATTTGGAGAACTGGTGATATCAACGCTCGGAACCGGATGGACGCGTATCGCCAAAATTATTTCGAACGTGATTGTAAAATAAATTTATGTTTTTTTTATGTCGTGGAATTCACATTACCAACTTTTATTGGGCACAAATGTAGGCAGAAAAAATATATCAGTGCCTTAATTGACACCTAAATATAAAATTAAAATTTAATTGTGCCAGATAAAAGTAGTGATAATACTATAACACCCTGTTACGTGCTGTCCTTTTGGTATATATAGGTGATCAGTTCGGTATATTACCGTAACATAGTTTATTTCGTTAAATACCTCAGGCCAAGTAATAATTAATTCATTTCAAAACTCTAATAAACCCTTTAGTGAAAAATGATAATATTTGACCGGAAAAAATCATTCATCTAATCGGGACTCGAATCCGTATTCCGCAGTTTTCGGCAGAATGATCACACTAATGTAACTAGCAAGATTTCCTTTACGCTACAGTACTTACCTAATAACTAAATGGACTATTGACTCCAGTACAGTTGGAATTCAGTCCAAATGGGTCCCTTGACCTGGTGTGTCCAACACCTCTGTAGCTCAAGCGTCTCGGTTTGTACACTGGGGAGAAATTGAGAAGGCTTAATTGCTTCCAATTCCATTAAAACTATCATTCCCCTCACATATATGAATCACGCAAAAAACGCATGCAGCATAACTTATTGTGTCATTATTAATATGAAGGAGTGTAACAAGATCCGATGCGGATAGTTGCCGTCAAGCAAATTATGATTTCAAACGAGTTGATAATCCTAAGCAAAATCATGAATTACCTCCAAGAAAACCATCGGTGCTTTGAGTGAGCAGAGAATATCAGTTCCAAAGCACTTTCAAGCGGAATTTCTTCATAATTCCATTTTTTCACATTAAATATTTTATAGTTCACTATCTTCAGTTACTAATAGGTGCGAAAACCATAGGTAGTGTTTCGATACAAAGCATCAACAGCTCAATGGAATCGCGACGACGCGAGCATACCTTTTCAATTTTTATCATTTCTCAGTCCTTGTTGGATTGTGAATTCATAGCTCCAACGCATGATTGCATCTCTGCTATCCGGAATCCCACAACATTCCTCCAAACATAGCTGCAGCATATAAATTATTGCGGCTTCGAAACCAAGTGGAAAGCCACTGCAGCGGACCAAAGGCGGTGGAATTCCAAAGGCATCGGGACGCGGGCGCGTAATTGAGCGGCGGTCGCCAGACCAGGCGGAAGTGCCGCGTGGAAATGACGCACTAGAATGCAATGAATTGAAGATGTCCACGCTCTCCTCGGGAGATGCACGCTTCGCTGCGCAACAGGGGTGACTTAATTGCTGCTAGCGTATCCGCAGCACGGGCGACGCCTTCGTAGGTGCGCTCGATAGCCGTTTGTAAAAAAACGCGACTCGGGAGCAGAATAAGGATGAAAATTTTCGCACGCGCTCCGATTATTGCACACGCGGGTTTTCCGCTCTCTTTTAATTCCGTTCCGAGGAGTAGTCTCACTCATCCTTCCCCACACTTCAAGCATTCGAAGAGCCATCATTGCGGGCGGCCCGGGTCACCTTTTGTTCTATTCCACTCGAGAGCATGCCCACGGAATCACTCCCGGGCGTGTGATGGCGTTGGAAACTTTGCCCCATTATTAAGAGACTTCCAGCAGAATAACTTGAGGACTCACCTCGATCATTTAATATATTTCCGAGTGCAATGAAGCCATAAAGATACCGTTGAACTAACTCATACCTTGGGTACCAGACACACTACTGTAGTTGTTCAAAATAATTCAAAGATGTGATTGGCGAAAATAATCAACCTCAAAGGGAGTCTTAAACGATAGGGAAAATTTTGTAGTTGGCTTTATAGCTTCTTTTTTCCCTTCAGAGTTTTCACTTCTCCTAATGATGACTGAGAAAATAAATATCCTTACTTCCATTTCCTATTGTGTTTATTGAAATATTTCCTTTCGCCTGCAGTCTTTGGCGATTACTCCCATTGGCGTATTTAGACGTTATATTGCCAACATAAGCGTAAGGGCTTTCCATTCAATTGTTTTATTCGAAAATGAGAATGAATTTAATCGTTCGTCTGAAAATATCGAGAGAAAATATTCTCGTAACCAGTTTTCATCAGCTGTGTCGCGAATTAATTATAACAAACGTACTTATAAGAAAGGAATAGGACAGATTGAAACATCTTTGGCAATATAGGCATTGCAAAAATGATTGCAAAGCAAAATATCTACATAAGAATATGGTGCATAATGTTGCTTTCCATAAATCCTTTCATTTTTGAAGCCCAAAGATATGAGATCTGGTGGATATCCTTGATAAAATATCCAACGAATGAACTATTTAATAAACGATGATTTTTAGGGAACCAGCGCAATATAAAACTATAGAGTAATTCAAATTAAATAGTTTTTTTTAATTTCATGTCAGTTTTATAAGGTTTTAATGAGAAAAATGATAAAATAGTGAATCACGGACGGTTGTTACATTCCTCTGCTCTTTCGAGTCACCGAATCTGTAAAATACTGACCACATATAAACGCACCCACACCACCCAGACATTCGATAGGATTTGGGTCATAACGTTTTTCTTTATTCTGTCCAAAGCAATTATTTCCATTACAATCCCAAAGACGTCGATTTCCCATAAGGAATATCATCCAGACTATGCGTGGAGAAAATAAAAGTTAGGCGAAGACAGACTATGACAGTGAATACCTCCCAAGCAACTTTAATTCCACCTGCAACGGAAGTCCCTAAGACAATGTTGGACCAATGATTAGATCAATCTTTCAAACTGATTAATGATACTATTCTTTTCATCAAGATTCAATTCTTTCATTTCTCAATCATTCATAATTTGGTGTGATTATTTTGTCTGAAATGGAAGGTATGCTAATTCTTCTTTATTTACTGTTGCGGTACTCTGTAGGGTACCCAAATATTTTAAAACTTTTAATATTAATGAGAAAACTGTCGAGTCAACATTTTGTTTTGGCTATATTTTAGACGAAATTATGCGAATTGTGACCGACATAATCACTCGACTTATAGCTGGTGAACACTTTGCCTTTCAGTTCGTCGCAAAATGTCAACGCTAAGAGTTAACATAACCGTCCAAGAGAGACATTCTTGAAATATTTGCACAAATGCCGTGGCTTAAATGAAATACCTTTTTAATACCGATTGAAAATAAACCTTTAGATAACAGACTGGGTGAAAGCGGTTTGTTCTTATTTCAACAGATTAAATAATAATTTCATGGGCAAGACCCATTTCTCCCGCTATCTATAAAGCCATACAATGACACGACAGTTCCTCTAACTTTTCTGAGAAAACAAACATTCAGTCCGATTCCAGAATATCACCAGTTTTCTTTAATTTTCTTTATTCCTGTGCTTTTGTGATCGTCAAATATTATGCAAAGACGTTGCTTTATTGTCAACCACAGGCCACTAATGTGCCTCAGCCAACGAAGATTCAAATGTTTCTGTTCGTTTTAAGCGGCCAATCCCTTCAAATGTGGAATTCTTAAGACGCAATAAGCACTTCCTGATACTTTACCAATGTCGCTGCCTTTTAATGTCCACTTTGATTTATAATCTTGGAAAATGCAACATGGGGAACCCGAGGCTGGTTCGATGTTGCTCGCATCTGATGAGTCCGTCATTCTATGAGAGTTAGATGATAAGGAACATTACCCATTAGAGGCCTTGATATGGAGCCTCATTATTATCTAGAAATGGAGTCGTGTGGGCGTTTCACCACTTTCAACTTGCTATTATATATCTCCATACCACGCCCGTATCGAAGCTCTTACTGACACGATGCATGACGAAAGGTAGGTCACCAACTGACGTCTAGACTCGCAAAGATGCTTGGATGCGCCACGAGTATTCCTCCCGTGGTGGCAGCAGTATTTGGGCGCCTCGCTACTTTTATGCAATACGTATATTTCGGAAGATCTGAAATCAAAATTAACTGCGACTTCATGGTCGAGAGCACTAAAGGAATGCTTTTTTCCATTTACCTATGGCGAGCGTGTAAGAAGAAAAACTAGCTTTCACAATATAATACCATAAATTATGGTAACATTTATTAATTAATGAAATGAGACGGAACTATAATGATCAAAGACGATGATTAATTAAAAGCAATGTCACTACAAAACGGACATGACAACTTACTTAAGTGCTGAAAATCCCCAACAAAAGTCAACATCCTGTGGGCGATGGGACGTTTTTGCCCACGTTTGTCCGACTTTCGAATTGAAGCTCAATTATTCAACTGGCATTGGAACGGATGTTCACGAATACTTCTATGGGTAGAGCACTCAGAACCGTCACCTCCAAATCTAACTTCAGTCACAATTACATCCAGGGCACTGACAATACCTCGCAACCGAACCTTTTTCGAGCAACTTCTGCCCAACTACTGGCAGACTGCCCAAGTCCTCGCATGGAAGCACAGCACGGGAAAGTGTTGGTATGAAAGGTTAGGGAAAGTCTGTTACTTAACACAGTCACCGAAATTATTTTTACGGATTCTACAGTTTTCTAAAATGTTAATAACTTCAGCTTGTTAGAATTTCACTATGGACATTCCTGCTGAAAACAATGACCGAATTTTCTTGTGATCACAAATTCTCAAACATGATGATTACGTTACTCAGGGATTTACGCGGAATATTTGGTGAACGCTGGAAATTAACGAAAATTTAGAGCAAATAAATTAAATCAGTTACGTGGCCAATCAATTTAATCTATTAAGATTTTAAGAGCTTAATTTATCAATAAAGTGATGATTTAGCAAATATTCATAAATAAAATTGACAAATTTCAATAAATTATTCAACTGATTCGCACCAAATATTCGCACAAAGCAATAAACAATTCCCAATTTCTGGAAAATTCATTCTGGATCCAATCCTGAGCAAGTAATAAAAGCAAGTAGCGTAAGTAAGTCATCGTTTGAACATAAATTATTTTCCGAAGTAGGTGGAAATTGATGACGGGGACTTTGAGTAAGGATTTTAATAAACGGCTCGTTAAAACTTTGATTTGGAGCGTAGTTATGAACGGTAGAGAAACATGACCAAAGAGGCAGAATGATAGGCGTATATTGGAGGCTTTTGAAATGTGGGTGTGGAGAAGGATGGAGAAGGTGAAATGGACCGAAAGGGAAACAAATGAGGAAGTGCTGGGTATGGTGGGGGAGGAGAGGGGATAGTGGAGAGAAGTCAGAACCCGGAAATGATGGACAATTGGAATGGAAGCTGTACTCGGGCTAAACCTATTAAGGTCATTCCTTCTCTCAATGTGAGAAAGCTGAAATAAATACCGACCGACCGTTGAGTAAATATCGAAAAAATATTTCATTTCTACTCGAACTTTATTTAAATTTAATTAAATTGTATTCAGTGAAATAGCGATTCTCTTAATTGCCATAATAAAGACATTTTTGGTATAAATATTCCACCACTCCATTTATTACTGTGCAATGTTTTCCGATTTTCCAATTCGGTCTTATATCCAATTTGTCAAACTTTCTAAGCTGCTAATTCTATTCATTACATGGACTAAAAATTCCAAAGATCATGATACCTGCTCTCCAAGGCGTTGAGTAGGCGCGAGCCAGGCTATGGTAGGACACCAGAGCGAATGTGCCAAAAACTCGAGCCAGACACGCAAATTCTTGATCATCTTAGAAAGAGAATAAAAGTGAGACTAAATTGCTTTCAGAGAAAGAAACCATAACGCCGATATCGTCTGAACAATTTATCTAGTGCAAAATCAGGAAATTTTCCGAAGAGTAACTAATTTTTTTAAATTTCTTTTATCACGGAGGTCAATAAGTGCCGACTTTTTCGCGATGACGTCGAAGCAAACCTTGGAGATTCGTCAAAATAGAAGGCAGAGGCCCACGGGTGTGGTCGAAGCAATAGAGTATCCCATCCCTCATTCCGAAGACAAGTGGCATTGGCGTTTATGTCACGAACATTGGTTTTAAATTAGATGCGGCGGCACGAGCAAAGTGCCGTTGACTACGCTGACAATCACGGGTAGATGATTTAAAAATCGTAAAAGAGAATATATCTCTAACGATAAATTGATGCATCCAGTTGCGAGTAAGCGAATCTGCAAATCAATATATCTGCCAACATCTTATTTCACCATCATTAATCCTGACACTAAAGTAGCTCTAAAATTACTAGAATTCCATGTTGAAAACGTCAATTATGAGTAAAACAAAGGGGAGTTCTTGAGTCTAATTCATGGCTTCTGAAAATTAACTACGCCATTTGAAAACGGATTGTTCGCTTGGTGAAAGACCACGTGCCTATCAGACATGCCAGAACAGGATAATGTGTCGAGGATAATTGTATTCAGATCCAGTGGAATTTGACACAGTATTGGTATATCAATGTGGAAAAAATCAACGCCATGAATCTCCCCTTTGAAGGAAAACTGTGCGGGCAACAATGAGTGACCGAGGGCATCCAATACGCACCAATCACGCCCACGGGCAGCGGTAAGCATTTCAAAACATTCCCTCAATCTGCAAAGCTGCTCGCTGTGCAGCGGAGTTGAAAGTCATGCGCCCGTGAATGACGCGAAGGACGCCTTGCGCTCAGTCGTGACCAGGAAGAATCCATAAATCCCGAGTCCATTTATTCCAACTAACGCGATCATCCTTCACCCCTCTGCTTCGCACGCACGCGAAACCGTCAGTTAAAGACGCCCAGTTTGGTAATTCTACTGTAGTATTTAACACCTATGGGAAAAGTTGGTATTAAGAGTTAGACGTGTGATGGTTTTCATGTTACCAGAGAAAAAAAAGCCATGGGCATTTCATAAATGAATTGATGTGCTTGTTTTCAACGAAAAGTTAATAGAGTTAATAATAATGTGGGGAAAGTTAGGCCGATGTCTCGTTGACACGTACCTTCTGAATCTCCTACGTGGTGCCCATCCAGTGGCCAGAGACATAGCACTGCACTGCACTGCAGCTGTGCGCCACTGGTTAAAATACTATAGATCACGCACTCCTACATGCAATGAAATGAATGCAGTCCACTCCCGCGTGTATCAGTCGAAATGAAACAAACGACGGACTTACATTTCTTCCTCTCTGAGGTGTTAAAACGAGCGTTGCTTACTTTGTGAAGCTCTTAGGTTTCACCATACATATCATGGGGCCCAACCAGAGGAAAGCACGACTACGCACACAAATGCATATCACATAGCCCTGAAATGCCAGTATTCGCCAAACGCCAAGTTGGCAATGATTCCAATGCCATTGGATTGAAAGAAACATGCTACTATCCTCTAATTAGACCTCACGAAACTGCCTGGTTCGTGAAAAACTGCCATCAAGGAAAAAAGCGTTCAAATTTACAACAAAGTTGTGGAGAAATTAATTAGTGTTGGAGACTATGTAGAAACTAAGACGCAATGCTTCATATTCTAAACACTAAAACCCTGCATTTTGCGAAAATTAAAAAATTGCAAGAGCATTATTAAATCAATTTTAGTATTCGAGGAACCGCTTCAAAACGTTAGTTCGAGAGATAGGACTGTCCTTGCCTCCTTTGTCACAACTTGTGTCCGTTCATCCCCTGCCACACGCCTCCGCGAAGTCTAGCGCTGCGTTTAGGAGACCCTTATGTATCTTGTAAAGTGGTTCCGGATCCACTCGCAGGATTTGGGCCTACCTCGCGCCACTGCGATACCAGCCATCAATTCTCCTCCTCGTCATGATAGCTGGAACTTTGGATAGTTGGATGGCTGGAGGTCCCCCTCACTCCAAGAGAATCCCCAAATGCGTCACATTGCTTTTCTTGCTTCAGCGGCCTTTTCATGGATCGCGGCAGCTCCATTATCTCCGTCGGAGATTTCAGACGATGCCCGAAGCAATTTCTCTTTTCGTTCGCCGAGGATCTTTTCTCATTCTAAATGTTACGAAACAACGCTTCAAACAGCCGATAAACCCCTGGAGCGTGTGGCGCACTGCGGTCAGGTGCTCGACAAATGAGATCATTTCCACTTTCCGCATTGAATAGTACGAACGGCAGCAGCAATTTGATGTCGGGCTGCTAAGGACATCCGCCGGCCACTCTTCCCCATTTCACGCATTGACTTTTACGCGCCTATTTCCATATTCACATATGAGCCTCTCATTTTATTGGAGATTTCAGCTTGAAACCCTTTCGAACCTCTAATTCTTGCGGGGCTCTAAACCAGATTTTAAAAAAATATGCCAGTCAAACAGTGTCGCGGCACAATAGCGGACACTTGACGATTTTGATAATTTAATTGCATATTTTGAAATAATTAAACTAAAATTATAATTTCCAATAAGACATGTTGAAAAAAACATAAACCGGTACCTGATGGAGATGACAATAATGCTGCCACCGCTATGAGTGAGTTTTGTACGAAAATAATGTCATATCCAGGTCGAGAATGATAAAATAAATAAATTAATGAAATAAATTGTGAAATGAATGCAGTTGAGGTGATTGAATGCATTCTAAAAAAACCAAAAGTTAACCTGATTTTATTTAAAAAATTAACACGACATGTGATCAAACCTTTTTTATCTTCAATTGGAAGAGTAACGAGAGTAACTTCTGAAGCGAAATAATTAGACTGTTTTTGGTCCATCGCATTAAAATTACGACTTCTTGAATTTGGAGCAAATCTTGATTGCTGTGGGTTCATTTCAGTAGTTTTCTGTAGTTTTCCCTTCCGGATCTCAGCGGAAGGCGTGAAGCAACGCAATCGTGATCTTCAACGACGATCATGCGACCTCAACAACAAATCCACTCGGTGTCGCTATCAAGTCGAATGAGTAAAATGCGCAGTAGTTTAGCATTCATGAGATAAATGTGTCCCCATCATCTTTCATCGGACCTAACATGGAGAAAACTTATTAGGAACATCTGCGGGGCTGCTTGAAAGAATTTTGGTTTCACCAAACGACTGATGATGAATAAATCGAATGAAAAAGTTAAAGATAGTGTTATTTCGCGTTGGTCAGAGCCCACCATGAACATGCTTCCAGCACTTGGAGGCCTGAGCAGAAAGCCCTCATTGAATAAGAATCTGACCGCTCCGTGAAAAATCTTCGCATGGGAAAAGATCCCGTCACAACGGTCATCCTATTCTTGGAAAAACTGAGATGGGATCTGCATGAAACACGATTATTGCGCGCTACCATTACTTATACCGCATTACATCAGTAGTTGAGATGACAGCGAGAGGGTAAATATTCTGTCTAACAGACCGATATAAATCTTCAAATATAAATTTTGTAAATGCAATTGCAGACAGAAAGCATCAAGTGCAACGATGCGAACCAGGCCAAAATAAAATGATAGCAAAGGCCAAACAGTTGTCGCTTGCGATATTGAAGGACGATGCCTTGAATGGCAAATGGCTTGGTAAGATTTAAATGTATAAAACTCTCCTCTCTGGGGGTAAGCCTAAGTATTGAGAGTGAAATAAAGGGAGGAGGGCGTAACTTGGGCATCACCTGCTCTTGGGAAAACACATTAGAAACATATGAGAAGCTGAATTAAGGAAACTTGGCCTTATCGAACGAATTGGGGGAAGTATTGTTGGAATACAAAAGTTAACGAGAGGTGCCATTTCTTACTAGGTGTTAGTCATCTGGGATGCGGCTCAAGAAATTGGGCGCGGCTCTGTGCAAAACGTTCAATTTCAGCCTTGAAGAAAATATAAATACCAATAGAACCCGCCTGATTCATTAAAAATTGTCCCGAAGGAACAGTAAGCGCCACAAAATATTGGAGAAATAAGAGCATGATCTGCTTGAAGCATGAAGATTTATTTATTACCTACTGGGAAAATATAAATAGTAGGAATGTAATTCTACAACAGAGGCATTAATGTAAACCCAATTTATATTGGTGGTCAAAGCCACAGTAAAAGATTAAAGAATATTTCTGCTGTACCAATTGCTTCGCATTGCATAAAATATAGTGCAGTACCATATGATATATTAGAAAAAGGAAATCAATATTAAAAAATTTCAAGGGACAACTCTTTATCCCACAATAAAATTGAACTTAAAATTAAACCACTTGGCTTTTCCACGTAGAAAAAATTTTCATTTACTTTATTTTTTTCTAACTGGAAAAGTCAAGTGGTTTAATTTTAAGTTCAATATGAAGATTTTCCACCAAGTGTTTCCAGAAACTGTTTTATTTCACAATAAAATGCTGGTATTTTTATTTTTAACAATGAGATAGTGCGAAAAATCACCAAACTTAAGTTGATGATTGATTTATTCTATTGTTTCAGGCTTCACTTCGTGGAAGTAATTGATATCCATTATTGAAATAGAAAGAAAGACTCGTACTTTTCCACAGATTTTATTATACGGCACGACGCGTTTCACCGACTTGCGGCATCATCAGGTACAAATTTGCAAAACAGACAGAGCAAGCATATATACCCTCAGGACAGAGTGGGGGCGTGAATACTCGTGAATATCACTAATATAGCTACCAACAATGGTTTCAACCCCAAACTAGTTGACACATTACTACGGAAAAAACAAAAAGCAATGGCCATAAAAAGCATTTTCGTATCTCAGCCCGCAGTATCTAAAGATTTTAAGTGGTGCTCGATCCCGTTTCTGGGAGATCTTTCATATAGGATTTCCAACTGCCTACCCACCTCACTCAAAGCAGCCTTCTACTCACCCATAACCCTCTCCAAACTTCTAGCCAATGGAAAAGACACCCAGGATAGCCTTCTCAAATCAGGCATTTATAAACTGAAATGCGAGGATTGCAACAGCGTTTATGTCGGTCAGACCGGCAGGAATATCAAGTTACGAGTCAAGGAACGCGCTAGGTGTCACAAAAATCAGAATAACAACTCTCTCTTCACCAAGCATTAACTAGAATTCGACCACAGCAGTGCCTTTGTCCCAGAGATATTACACACACTCCCAAAAGGATTAAAAATGGACGCTCTCGAGCAATTAGAGATTAGAAGGCACTTGGTAAACCCCAACACGACACTTTGTAATGAGCAATTGTTCCCATACCCCTCCCCACTCCTCTCAGAAAAACTAGCCTGGAAATGGTCAAAACAATCCATCAACGCACCTGCGAGCCCCCACCCCTCTCAAATCCTTCCAACCCTCCCCGCCCCCACTCTGTCCTGAGTGTATATATGCTTGTTCTGTCTGTTTTGCAAATTTGTACCTGATGATGCCGCAATTCGGTGAAACGCGTCGTGCCGTATAATAAAATCTGTGGAAAAGTACGAGTCTTTCTTTCTATTTCAATAATGATGATTGATTGTCTACAAATTTCCTGCCATGTACTCCTGTGGAAGTTTTTCGGTAAAGAGGAATATAAATGAAGAAGTGGGAGTAAACTTATTAATTGTCAGAGTAGGAGCCCAGCAGGTTTTTAAAGGGACAGTCGAGTATAACTTGCACAGGTTTAGTAATCCCGTTGATTAGTTATCTCCTCAACCTTGCTGAAATAAGAATTCCTCCAATCGCATATCAATATCGATGCAACAAAAAACTCGTTTGCCGATTCAATGAGAGTAAAATTATAGCTATCGGCAGAAAAGTTCCTTGCAAACACATCACGTCCTGATCTTACTTCAAACTAAATTGAAACTTGTTCACAAATCGTCGGCTTTGACCACAAGAGATTGTGATGCCATAGCAAAACGGTATCATCAAATTATTTTTCTTGGCTCATTCGTAGGAATTGTAACAAAAACTGTGTCCGTGAAGGGCGGGAGGCCTACTTTTGAAATCAATCATATTTAGCGAAGCAGATTTAATTTGGTAAGAAAGCAAGTAATTCTAAAAGAAATATTTTAAACCATTATGAAACCCACTTTTATCACAACTCTCGGAAATTCCCGCTTATGTTTTAGCAATATCAATGCCTGACACAAAGACTTAACTAGATTCCCGAAGCGACTGAATAGATTGGAAAACTCTTCAAGGTTCGTAGCAGGGGGTAGTAAATCATTTTAGCAACGCAGTGTCCCTTGGCCGACGTTCAAGCACAGATTTTGCCAACCATGGGTCAAGAGGTGTGCCGATTCGCATTTGAGGTTATTTTTCGTTCCGCGGAAACACTCTTTTGGCCATACTATCGAGGCCGGAAATCTCAGGATCGACCCCTGCTCCGAATGAGTCACCATATAGCTGCACCACGCATCGTTGCGTAACGGAACCGCAGAAATAGGCGCTGGACGCGTTGAAATCATCCGAGGGACTTTCTCCGGCCATTACCACTTGGATTTATCTTTTCTTTTCCGCCACTCACCGGCCTCCTTCCTTCCATCCCGCTCGCCCTCCCCCCCCCTCCACGGGCTCTCCGCGGAGTGAAAGCGAACCGACGGCTTGTGACGGGACTAACTGGGAGAAAGTCCGCCGCCTTCGCGCCAATCGCTCGCATCTCCCGACGAGTGCTTCTGCGAGGGGGCTGGAAGGGCGGGGATGATGAGCGGAAATGCGAGCATGGCTTATGACAAACATTACGGAAGCATTTTCTCAAAAGTTCGATTCGGGTAAACCAGAAGATGCTCACGGTAAAAATTAACGCGCACAAACGACATGCATCGGTCTTAATTCATGGCGAGCCTGCGTGCCTATTGCCTGGATATTATTTTTTCAAAAACTATAACTTTCTCTTAATTGAAATCGATCGCTGAGGTAGTCCATGGTAACAAGAAGGGACTCTCACGCAGCCCCTCTTCCCCGTTTCGCCATTTAAATTTCGCACCGATGTGAAACATTTCCATAGGGCAACTTTGCGAGCGAACGACTGACTACTGCGAAGCATGAAAGCGCTCGACTTATACTCGTAAGGAACTCGGTGAATTCATGTGGCATTCCAAAGTCGAACAAACGATGGTCTTGAGCCGTAATTCAACGTTGACTTTAAGTTGCCAGCTGAGCGTCGCCAGTGAATTTAAGGTGGTGATGTATCCAGCTAACTTGGCGTATATATTTCTCAAGACCGGCCTTGAGGTGAGGAAGAGCGAAACTAGGAAGGAAACAGAGTGCACCCTTTGGATTTGAGGAACGGACTGCGGAGAGGTCGGAGGAAAGTTTATTGAAACCCGTCCGAATGTCCATGAAGTAAAGCTTTGAAAGAGCACGCTTTGTTGTCATACAAATTCTAGAGATATATCTGAGAGCCCTTGGAGGCACGAATACTCTTTCATAGGTTCAACTGGAACAGTCAATGCAAAGGTATCAAACTGCTTATTTCAGCAAGGAAAAGGAGGGTTTCCAGCAAAAACACAGGTCCCTTAAATGGAAAAACAACGCAGGCCAACCGAGAATCAGATAAAAAAAGCACAATCAACTATTACTTGAACCAAAAATTAAATTGCATCGAACAATTGAAGTCATCCACTATCAAAGTTGGGGCATTGGAAACTCAAAGAGACTCGTCAACGCCCGCCGAAAAGTGTGCCGCTTCTCATGACCAAGACATGAGAACATTCCGAGTAACTTATACAAGAGAGTAGGCATAAATAAACAAGAAGCAAAAATATTAATAATGTAACCGACTCTTAAGAATTCTTCAAAAGTGTAAAAGAATAAAAGATGCCAAATCACGCGCTACACAATCTCCAAAAATCTTCATTAAATGGACCAATTACCCATAAGTAATGTCTGCTCAATGGCACTGATTCGTGCCCTCAAAATCCACTTTCTCATAATGTTATTTATGTCTCGGCCATGGGCAGATATATAAGTGAGACAAGCTTTTACCATTAACCATATAGAGTTTTAATTTACCTGAAGGAGGCATATTTTGATTGTATGAGTTTCGTTAATGAAATATTCGCAAGCTGACGAATTAGGTGTTAAACAGGACAAATCTTCTCGCCGCTGCCTTTCGATTTATAAGCAGGCATCTTTGGCATTTTCGAAAATGCCATGATTCAAAATTTCCCCGGAATAAGTGGAAAACTTACGCTTCTAAAGAGATTAAACAATGTTATGTTTTTGCTATAAGAGCTCAATCTTACTCCCAGAAAGAAACGCTTTTAGGAAAAGGGCGAAATATTTTTTGAAGAAACTGGATCAGACTCCGTAATGGAAAGCAGTGTGGGCTTGATTCAACTTCCGCCGTCGGATCAGCATTCGTCGTGTCTTACGGATCAGCATGGATCGTGGCTTACAAGAATTGGAGAATGAATATATTGTGTTGCGCTTTAGCTTACATTAAAAACATGTTTAAAGTGATTAAGATTTAAAACAAATTTGCCAAAAAAGTCTTTCTTGCTGCACAATTTTCGGCTAGTTAAAAGCCTGGCCTACATAATACGAGCATAATCTGTGAGCATTTTCCCAATGTTTCTCGAACAATTGTTCATGAAATTGTTAAACACCATCTGCATTATGCAAAAATTTGTGCAAGATGGGTCCCTCGCGTATCTCAATGAGCTGGCGGCGAAGGACTATGCAGCAGGAATACAGAAACTTGTCACACGTTATGACAAATGCCTTAATTTGCTTGGAGATTATGTTGAGAAGTAGTTTAAAGTATCCTCTTTCAAATAAAATTTTTTATGTTTGTTAATATTTACTTTTGTGTCTTTATTTCACGAACGGGTACTACTTTCCGGATGACCCTCGTATTATTATAAGAAAAGGCTTGTAGGTATAATACAGGTATACTGAAACGAGCTTGTTAATATAATCGGCCTGATATGATTTTTTTTCTCTTAAATTTCCAAAGATCAAACTTATGAATAATCATCTACAACGTAACTTATTCTGAAATTGATCTTGCCCCATTTATCGATTTATCAAACTTTACCCGAAAAACAATCGCATATGCACTTGTGGGCATCCATGCGTATGAGCGCGTCTCAACTCAAAAAATTTACTGAGAAGGAAAATAATTTGTTTCTGTGGAGAAGAAAACTAGAGTTCACTATCATTTAATAAGTGAGTGATAATAAATTGTGAATTTGCAGAGTTTCCTTTTACCATTCCTTGGAGTAAGGATAAGAATTGATGCTGCATGTCTTATCGTATAAAAATCTACTTTCGTTCAAACAGTAATTTTTAGGATGCTCTGCTTTGGCACTCAGCTATTTTTCTGTCTTACGTGGTGTATACTAAATAATTCATAAACAAACAATATATATCTAAGAGAAGCCCAAACTCAATGAATAATGTGAAAAATTGGTTCAGCTTTGTCCGGCAGACGGCTTCCATCAGCCAAAAAAAAATTCTCCATAGATCCTTCACAAATCTTCAATTTTACAATCTGAAATTTAGTGACGAAACTATGGTTGGCTACCTTGCAAACGCAATTTAAAAAACTATATGCTAGAGGATTAATGGCTCGCTTTCAACGCGTATAAAATTTCTTTAAACTCCTTTCAGTTAAGTGATATGAATCTGATATTTTTTCCTTAGGACTACGAATAAATAGAAGTTATCTTTTTATTTTCCCTAGAGTTGGACAACAAATGCTAATTTCTGTCGATCAGCCCTGCAATTCCGATTGAGAGTGTTCTTACAGCAATGGGCCACCCTCACCCCATCACGGAATCCTCCTTTGCCCTGACGGGCAATTACGGTCTCTCACTCCCGGAATGCATCGGCGAGGCACGAAGAGTCACTTAAAGGTCCGATCGACTTTGAATTGACCTTCCTCACGCTCCGACGATGACGAGATGATATCTCATATTCGATGAGTCCACAGCAATTGATCACATTTCAGCCAACAATTGAGGAGTAAGAATGGATTTCAGGATATATTAGGCACGGATAAAGTCGACTAGCCTTTAGATGTGCATATTTTGGAGATCTAATATCACTTTAGTTGATAGTATTGGTCTGGTTTGTGGTGTGTCGTGAACCAAAAGGCGAATAAATCCGAAATAGTTTCTTTGAGTAATATTAAACGAAGAAGACTTCTGACATTTGGCTCAACACAGTACGTGTATGGAAACTAAATTGGTGCAAATTTCTTATTCGGCGGTGATACGCTTATATAACTCATATATACGCATACATGTCACTGTTGAACTCGCTCATGGTCCACTTAGGCAAAAAATATATTTAGCTCGCTCCTATAGAATTTACCCTTAAACGTATACTGAATGATGTGCAAAAAAATTTAACTCGGCGCTATGATTATAAATTGATTTTATCCATTTTGATCCATTAATTTACTCTAGTAACGAAATTACTGGCTATTTACCTTATAATCACTAATATCACCGGTTAATAGATTGATATAATTGTGAATGAATACTGAAACTGAATTGAGTTGTTTCATATCAAGATCCCCAGCACGCAAGGTGTCTTATAATTCTTCCTGCCGTCACTAATCCTCCCGTGAGCTTTAAATTCCGATAACCCAGTGAACCGAAGACCCTGCTTGCACAGTTCGTTTCTGAAGATTGCCTTCTGAAAGGAGAACCCCAAATCGAAGCGAGGATTCAGGCGAGTGAGAAAATAAATGCCAAGGCATCGCTTTTGCAATCGGAAGCTAATCACAGAAAGAAAAAATACCCCATCATGACGAAGAGTCGAGTGGCATGGCGCAACCAACCATCATGGCCTTCTGAAAATCTCAAGGCGATGATGTACCACGACGTTCAAAGGAAAAAAGTGGGCGCAGTCCTCATTAACTCTATTTTCCAGCATGGAAACTACTGGGAACGTGCTTTGTATATTAATACAACAAAGTGCAGAACAACCAAGAGGCACCCATGAAGTTTTGAAGCTATTGAAAAATAGGTAAAGGTCCATCTCACAGATTTTTTTCATCACTGGGAAAAAAATGGAAAAAGTGAATCTGTGTTGCCTCTGTAGTCCTCTAACTTTGATAAACCGGACGTCAAAGTGGGACGCACGAGTGACTTGAGCCACTTTTCTGGTAAACACGAGCCCACTTCACAGTCGAGAGGGAAAGTTTAAGGAAGACAAACTGTGAAACTGCTTAGACATCTAACCGCTGGCATTTGAACCGGACATTTGCACCGCAGACATCCCCGCACATGTATTACGAAGCTTCAGGATGGATCGAATATTGAATAACTGTAGATTAATACGAGCTCGCACATTGTATAAAGCTTCTTGAAACTCAACTGATTCGTGACGAAATAGCAATAAGATTATGACTTGCAAATAGGCGAAGCTTCCCATGCACCCTGACACTCACGTCTGCCAGTAATGCAATGCCGACAACTTGGTGAACTAACTCCACAAATGTATTCATTAATGACTGAATCATAGACTTAGACATTTTTAATGAACTCCAAACCATTTCATTGGGTTACATGGAATTAATTTAATGAAACCACATACATGAAATGCTAGATATTTTAATCCAAATGAAATGAAAGTTATATTAGTCCTATAAGCTCAGATGCAGTCAATCAAAGTGGATGTATTTTCAGACGTATCTTTCCTCACTCATACCAACACTTCTTGGTGATACTACTAATATTTCATGATCGTCAAGACCCGTTAACACATGAATATCGTCACAATAAGCAAGGCATAAGAAGAGACTGGATTGCGATTGAAAATACTGAGAAGAGCCATCAAATAGGACTACATATTATAATGCAATATTAACCCTTCATTGAAAGGCGATGGCATGTATAATTAGGCCAAATCCAATCAGGAATGCGGAGACTAATGAATTGAATCCAATATGAGATTGCTCAAGCAAAGGAGAAAGCACATTTGTTGGCCTCGCATCTTTCACTTCTGTGCGAGCGTATCTTAGGCAGCGAAGGATGCAAAAACATTTCTAAGATTATTCGGGTCTCCCACCGGGTCCACGTTCGTAGGGTTGCCGACGACCCGAATAATCTTGGAAAACATTATTCGCCGGGAAAGTACCAGATCATTCTTCAAAAACATTTCTGTCGGCGAAAATTTATCTAAAGTGAAATAGCAATGAACACATCCCTTTTACTTCACAATGTATTTACATTACCTCCCATTTTCTTCTTCCGTTTCACATAGCGATGGAAAATGAGGACAATAAATGCAATAATAATGCGTGGAGCAATCCTACGTACACCACCATCAGCGTGCTTGGTAGAGTGAAATAAATTCAGAAGGAAGAAATATAACTGTTCTATAGAATGACTGCGTTCAAACGGAATAATTTATTATAATAGCTGGGTCTTTAATTTGTAAAAGTCTCGCTCCGCGTTGTTCATTTACCCGTGGCGCTAAGATGCTCGTAAACCGGCAGGATAAGAAGTAGGGAATGCTTGGGTGATTCTTCGGCCTCAGGCGTTTAGTGATGAACAGAGATCGTGTCGTTAAAACTCGGCAAAATTACTTCGCATCATTTCTGGGTTAACATATATAATTCATAAATTCATTCGTTTAGGTTTTCAATCGAAATATGGGTTGACAATACATAACCCCCCACGTTTGCCCAGAGCCAATTCTTTCACACCCTCATGACGCTTGAGCCTAATGCCACTTTTCATTTAATCTATGTGCCTCTCACTTGCTGCCCCTCGTGGAATCTTCTTTGCATTATTACTATGGGTAATCTACTGGTTGAGGTAGGTTTTGGATGGGCACAACTACCAAGTAAATATCTTGTCTCTTCGAACAAAATACAACCCAACTCCCCTTCATCTCCGTGCATTTCCTCCCATCTTTGTATCAGTCCCTAGAAAAAGCAATCACGTCAAATGCAACTAGTTAATTTTTTGGTTGTTGGTCCAAATGGATTTTCTATGAGCATCTACATATTAACATTATTTCAAAGTAATTGTAGAAATTTAATGAGAGAATAATTTTAAAATCAATGGAATTTGAGGAAGCAGAGTACCTTTGAAACGAAGAGCAGCGTCGCTCGGAGTCCATAAACATTTCCTCTCTCATTGTAAATTCGGGCTAAACTCTCCTCGCGACAGAGTCGACGGAATCTCCAGCGTGCGCACTCCGCTGTTTGAGAAGAACGCGCACGTTCCACGCCTTGGAGAAGTGTTTGGGGGTCACGGGCATATGGCCGCCAGGTTCACGCACTGACGATTCCTTTCCGCGGACGTCGTGCGCCCGACGCGAAACTCAAAAAGTTTTCCTTGCCCGGTTCACGCCGTTCGGCGGGAGCTCGTGTGTGACGGGCGGTCACTGCGGATTGCGGCAATCTGCGAGACGCGTCATCACTGGGCCGGGAGGAGGGGAGGGGTGTGGCTGTGCCTGATGTCATTCCAATCCTCGGATCTACGAGGGGTCCACATCGACGTCTCCATTGAGCAAGGAGGTTTCTGATCCCGATTGGCTTCCGAAATTATGCATCCCTATAATTTAAAAAAAAACAACAAATAAAATTCATGGATGGTGACGTCACTTGGTGGAATTTCATCTCCACGTCATATACTCGTAATTTTCAATAACAGTTGCATTTTACAGCAAGTATTACGTCTCAACAGCAAAAATTACATTCAATGCCAAAATTAAAGCTGATTTTAAAAATTTGTTGGAATAGTATTGTATTATTTTAACTGTTTACATTCCATGGAAAATGTATGTTTAAATATAAATTCAAAAAAGTTCTAAACATAATTAAATTCATTAAAAACCAAGAGAGTAACTAGTCTAAGTATGCTCCACTTCTGGTTTCAAGCGGCATCGAGACTTGGAATTTCAGAAACTCCAGAAATAAGAATGAAGGCATATTATTCTGCGGCAACTTTTTTCGCGAACAGTTGGTAAAAATAGATTTGGAATGGATTGCACTAATTTTTCTTGAGATTTAAGGATAAATTTATTCATAAGTTTGCTCCCAAAAGTTCAATTCTAGCGCTTTATGTTTCAGGTTCTCTGCTCAGCTACCTGTGACAGCGACATCAACCACCATGACTCTGGTACAGCCAACGCCTGAAATGTCCTTGCGCATCCAGAAGGACCTCAACGAAGAGCCTTCCAAGAACGAAGAAAGCCTTCAGCACATCAAGGACTGGATGGAGAAGCAACCTCACCTACCTCAAATGATCGGTAGGAACACGACAGTTCCCCAAGTGTTGAAAACATTATCTTGCTACCCAGTTGTTGTTCTACCTACACCAAAATTATTAAGTCACAATTTAAATTTCCCTGTACCGTTTCGATTAAATTTAGCTTCTTGGCGACTTCTCTGCGAGGAATATTTTAATACTAGCCATTCCGAAACGAAGGGACGTCCAGTTGATAGAGCGCTGGACTTCTGATCGGAGGGCTCGATTTGGAGACGCCTCTTGGTACCCTCAGCTTCACTCAAGTTATGCTTTTTTACGGATACCAGGTCTCGCTGGGAAACCATTGGTGGACATGAACTGGCTCTGATGTGAATTTCACACGCCGTTAGGACTTGAAGAGCTCAACCTCACCTACCAAACAAACCTTCGGGTTGATGACTGTACTGGTGGCATTCCGAAAACAGACAGTGGCCATCAATCGAGTGACCAAAAAAACTGAGAAAACTATTACAATTTGTTATATATTTCATCCAGATCTCAGTTCAACGCAATATCAACTCGCAATATTTCAAACAATTTAACTCAGATTTGCAATTTCAGTGCATTACAATTCCTTATACGTGCATGGACTTTTAACTACTTTTCATTTTGAAAGATTAAGCATACTTCCCGACTGAAACAGAACTGCAGACGCTGAGAAATCCTAACGAGCCACACCCATCAGAATATTGAACGGCTAAGCTTGCAAAAAAAATATTCAAGGAGACAGATTTTCAAGCGCTGGAGTTATTTGAACTTTGAAGGCACATTGCTTATTTATTCCACAGTTCTCTTATAATTTATTCTTTATACCATAAAAGAACCTTCCTCCCAACTCTGAACGCCCCACTACTGACGGTCAGAATTTAGACGACAAACAGGATTTAGGTATTTTCCATGAGATAGGTAATGAAAGGGCAAGATTCATCCAAATATCCTTTATTTCGAGATCCTGACAAAAGTAAGGGTATAAGGTGAGCAGTTACTGTACTCGTCCAATCAGAAGTATTTGAAATATCAATATCGACGAACGGATCAGTGATTCAACGTAAATAAATACGCTATACTATATATCCGATCTCTCGCGATTACCTCTTATCCAATTACACGCCAAATTAGGTGGTGGGGTCAATTTTTTAATGCTTATTAATTTGTATGGGACAAATGGGACATTGGCGAATCCCTCAACCATGCAGTCAATGAACATGTCACTCATGTCTCACACGCGCTCTTCCCCAGTCGAATGAATGATTTTATACGAAACAAAACATATTAAATGATCGGTATATTAATTAATTTTCTCCGAAAAACAACAGAACCATTTTCTTGATGCGTATTAAAACCTCTCTACTCAAAGTCACATGATCAGGGATTCACGATATAATCGATGTATCGGAGAGCAACCTGCTAAGCGTGGAATTTGTCTTCTTATAAGAGGCCGTAGGAATCAATTCACAAAATTTGTAATCCTTCCTGACTGAACATTCACATTATTTTTTACTAAAAAAATAATGTGAATGAGGTATCCATTGAAGGCGAAGCAGGTGAGGTGTAGCTAAATCAAATTGATCGGCAACATACCAAAAAATAAAAGGTATGTGTAAAGCATTGTAATAATGTTTTATACTTTAAAATTCAAAAATGATGACAAATTTTCCTTGCGAAAGTCTCGCTAAGGACTTGATCCGGCCCAGAGATATTTTCGAAGTAATCCATTTAGAAACGCAAAAAAGGTTGGTTTGGCACTGGCGTAACGGCAATTGCAATATTAATCTCCATTTCTTAAAGAGAGCACTTACGCGAATTTAAATACAGAGCTTCGTCATCGAAATTCAATAAGATTGGTTCATTTTTCTCTTCTCAACTCTTTCCCACAAGAATTTCCCTCTCAAATAAAATCTAAGAGAATTCGACGTTCATTTTAAAGGAGCGAAAATAACTTCTTCTGCCTGGTACTCATTTTAATGCTTTCCATCCTACTCGTATTTGTCCGATTTGTTTGAAAAATCGAAAATCTTTCATAAAATTTGAGCAATGGAAATCGCTCTTCTCGCGTAGTTCACCCGTGGTAACCCACACTAAAGGACTTCATTAACTCTCAATAGATAACGCTTGCCTCCACAGCAAACGGATTACCAGAAAACGATTAAGTAGCATCGGAACGTCCAGGCAGAAATGCGCTCAACGCGCAAAAAAAACAGAAACCTCCATTTCCCGAAGCGTCAACCCCATTTTTTCCGCCAAGGATGAGGATTAGGAGACTAACCGAAAATAGTTCTTGTCGCACCATCTTCGGTAACGGTCAAGCCTGTTCAATTGTAACGGTAATTGCACAGGTGAAAGTCACTGAGTCACCCAATGCCGACTCCACTTCGATTCCAACGAATCGCGGGCCCGCTCGTGCTCGTTGTCCACAACCGTGTCCTGAAATATAAAAATGGCCATTAGTCTCCACAAAGAAAGAACCCATTACTCAACGAAGCCTCATAATCGGAATTCGGACGCCCTCTAATCTAATTAGTATATCACACATTCATGAATGAGGGGTTAGCTGACCTTGCGATTGCTTCCCGTTAATTCCGTTGGTTGAGGTTGTAGAGCAGCTGACAGGATATGAGACCTGATAAGTAAATAGCGATTTCTTCAAAGTGATGCTCCCGAGCACCCTTCCCAAACCTCTTCCCCCACACCGTTTTGTTGATTCCACGGTCAAAGACTGGATCACTTCAATTTCGATGAATGACTTTTATAGTTTATTTAGTAACATGTAACACACAAGCACAGATCCGCACATTTGGCACGTGCCACGGTCCCCGCATTCATTACTTTCTGCAGAAGGAAAGTGAACTCATTTTGTAATTTGAAATTATGTATAATATTATAACAAACATATTTTGTAATTTGAAATTGTATTTGTGTTCGTGGCATGTCACATAACGTCTTATAGATGATTTAATGTATATGTTACGCTAGATGCTTTGGCAGCACTAAATAACTCCATTATTTATCTATTTCACTTACGTCTGTACGTATTTAAAACTGATTTTAAGGCCACTTTCATCTATTTAATACATGCAACCTCATGATAAATTTATCAATACCTATACAATTATTTGTTAATGCATAATATTTATAAATGTGGACACAAAATGCTGTTTAAAAAATAACATGGAGTATTGGGGACAGGGAATATAGTAAGCTTGCCTGTTTAGCGTTGACGCAGACTCCATAGGTTCTGAAACCGCGCCTGCGCACGCTAAACCATATTGAGTATTTTTTAAAACAACATTGTAAAAGAAGCAAGTTATGAGCGAGAATTTAGTGTGCTCTTAGAATATCCTTAATCTAGTCATGAAAACATCCATGAAACTTAAACAGATAGCTTTAAGAATACACTCAAGCAGAATCGGCACCCCGACTGCCAGTAGATGGACCGACCCTCGGCGTGAATCACGAGTTTTGTGCAGATGCTTATGGCTCGAAGAGAGAAGTAGGTTTGGAGTGCTTAATTCGCCAAAGAAAGAAACAAATTGAGAAATTCGAGTGTAAGATGAGATTTGGAACCTCTGGTTTGCTGGTTAAATGTATTCGGTATAAAGTCACATGCTCTTCCTTTTCATTCTGATGAACGCACTCGTATTAGGGAGACGGAAGTTTCCGATCACCTCAACGTAAAATGCAAGCACGATGGGCAGGCCCAAAGAGAGCGACGAAGTGGAATTAGGTTCTCTCGGTTAGCGCGAGAGGGAGCGGCGGCGCACGCAATCCACTTGTCGCGAAATCGCCAGGCGCAGACCAACTTTCACTGAAAAGGCAACGTCGTTTTTGTTTTCTTCACCTTTTTCAGTGCCTCCATTATTCCATCCCTCGATCTGTTTTTTATTACAATCTACCAGATATGGTTCTCATTTGAACATCCAACTCTAAAAAATATTGGCAACTCTAAGCCTATTTAAACACCTAAATAAATACGATTTCCATAATTCCTCACCTTCAGAATTCCTTTTCTCATTTTACAGAGATGACAAAACCTCAACATACCTGAATAAACGACGGCTTAAACAAATGGATGACACTCAAGAATTCAATCCTAAACCAAGCGCACGCACTGCCTTGTCGTTCACTGGGCCTTGCGCTACATTTAACTGTGACTAGATGAGGTCCGTCAATTGAATATGAATACTAACCATACTCATTATTGCTATTAAATTCAATAGTCACGTTGTTCCTCGTTAAAATATGTTCATCTCGAGGTCAAGATTAATTCGTGACCTAGACACTAAATAAACTTCGGGAAGTGCCTTCTTTCGTTATTTTTTTGAGTTTCCCTGGAGTGATTCCGACGACGGATATCTCATGGGGCACGAACCATTCTTGATTTCAGATGATCAAAGGCTGATGACATTCCTGAGGGGATGCAAGTTCAGTCTGGAGAAGACGAAGAGGAAGTTGGACATGTACTACACCATGCGCACGGCTTTGCCGGAGTTCTTCGCAAACAGAGACCCAACGCGGCCAGAGATTCAGCAGGTTTTCAAAGATATGCAAGTATTACCAGTTTAATGCAAACTCCCCGGCTTCATTTTTCAATGAAGGACGAATAAAAGATGGTAACAAAAAAGTTCTGGGATTCGTTTCCGGGTCAAGTCAAACGTTATTTGCTGTATGAGCCCGTAAGCGCACAACACTCTCCTTATTGCCGTCAAATAGTTAAGCATGTGAAAATGAAACAAACGGTAAAACTTATGTTTATCTTATAATTTAATGTGCAAGATGAACACCAACTTCCTCCTCGAAGAATCTTCACCACAATACTTTCAAACAGGCATTGGAGCAGTTCTTGAAACATCCGCTCGACTGTGTGTGCTCACAAAACTCAAAAATATTTCACTTTCGCTTCTTGTCGCAACTAACATGAATACACTTTCCTGTCAGTAAAAGTAATAGGGAGGGGAGAAACGGGGGGATGAAAATACCTTATTTTAAGTGCCTCCTACTTGCAGTAACATGCCACCACTCCCAGGACTCACCCCTGAGGGCCGCCGCGTCGCTGTGATGAGGGCCAACGGAAATGAACTTGGCACCGTGTCCGAAGATTTCAAGGTAATCATCATCTCTATTCAACTCGTTATTAAAGTATCATTTAATAACGATCGTCTTATATATTAACCATGATGAAATGCATTTAAACATTCATACAGGAAGGAGGCACGTGTGGTATTGGTGCGAATTGTGACTTTTTAAATGCTACTCTGGTGTAATAGAAGAGTAATTAATGGCTACCAAAGCTGCACAGTTTGCGTGGTCATCTGTAAAGGAACTTGGTCTTGAGTAGTTCGATCCCTTCCTGGGAGTATTTAAGGTGGACACTGAGTGCATTGATCCTTGAGTCGGATGGAACTTGAGACCACGGACCCTCGGGAGACTTTTCGGAGGCTAATGCCCGTGGCATGTCCCCCACTCCATGAATTCACCCATTCGTTAGTTTTTTCCATCCAAAGACTAGAAGACTGCAAAATATTCCCTTTTCAGATTCTAATTTTCTTACTTTCTAATAGCTCCTCTTCCATGCATCCCTCTTCACTTGGTCCACGCATCCATTCCCTGATTGTCCTCGTATATTCTCCTATCTATCATGTTTCTAATAAAATAATGTTCTCGCGAAATTCATGCAATCTATCTGGCCCCTTTTCTCAATACGGTGTCTCAGATGGTCTTCACCTATTTTGCCTTTCTGCGTACTTCCTCCGTCCTCATTCCATTTGGTCACTTGGCCTTTAGCATCGACCTCCAGTAGAAGCTTAATCAACTGGCTTCTATTCTTTAATTTACTTGTCCAAGCGACTCTAAGTAACAAGGTAAAATGCTAATGTTTTCACGATCTATACTCCCGCTTATAACGAATTTCCCATTATTTAATGCAAGTAACCTCAGCTACTGGTTGCCTCCCCCTATCACTGCCACTATATTTTACCCATTAACGCTATTTATATGGAGATGAACACAATCTTGACACCAAATTTTTCTGTGTTTATAAATTATAATTAAAATTAATAAAACATCAGCTCCCGAATATCTTACATAAGAGGACATTTTTGTCTCTTCTCTCCAGCCACAATAACAACCCCTAAGTGCTTCGCAGACATATACGAGGGTAGGCTGAAAAGTAATGCACACATGATTGTAGATCACAAAACAAAAACAAATAGCAATATCGGGAAAAAAGTACAGTTCTTAAGTTTCAAACTCATATATTTATTTTTCAACATGGTCACCGTTAAGTCTAACGCATTTCCCCCAACGTATTACAAGTTTTTTCATTCCGTCTTTGAAACACTCTTCCCACTTTTCTCGAATCCAGGACTTGACAGCTGCCTTCACCTCATCGTCCGAGGTGTAATGATTAACCTTGAGGTGTCTCTTAAGTGGAGGAAAAAATAAACATCGCAAGGCGCAAGATCGGGGGAATAAGGAGGGTGTGGAATCGGTTCAAATTTCAGGTTTCACGGAGCCTCTCCAGTTGCGCAAGAGGTGCGTGGACGAGCGTTCTCAATGTAGAAAGATTATTGGCGCCAGGCTGCCTTCAACACGACAAACTCGACGTCGGAGATGTTTTTGAGTCTGTATATACTGACAAGAATTTACCGTTGCCCCTCGTTCTAGAAAATCGGTCACATAAACTCGGTGAGCTTCCCAAAACACAGTCAAAAGGAGTTTTTTTACGTAAGGTTGTCTTTTGAACTTTTTCGCCTGAGAAGAAGACGGATGTCGATATTTAGCGCTCTGTCTTTTCTCTTCGGGGTCGTAATGGTGGACCCGTGACTCGTCCCCCGTCACAATATTCACAAGAAAGTCGTTTCCTTCGTCACGGTAGCGCTGCTAAAGTTACTCGCAGCATTCCAATCGACGCCCTTTGTTATCGTCTGCGAGACGGCGTGGTACCCATCGGGCACAGATTTTACGATATCCCAATTGTTCAATAAGTGAGCCGACACGTTACTTGGATATTTCAACATGGTTTGCGATGCACATTCGAGTGATTCACCGGTCATTTTGAATCCAATCTTCGACGAGTTTGCGATGTTTATCGTCTGTGGCAGTGATCGGGCGTCCGCTGCGTGCTTCGTCAACAATTATGGCTTTTCCAGGCTCGCAACCAAGAAAGTTTAATACCCATCCATTTACAGTAGACCTATCAACAGCATCGTTGTCACCATAAACAGCCTTTAAAGGATGACGATGAATCTCAGTAGGAGTCACATTAGTTCAAAATTCGATAACAGCACGCCGTTTAACTCGCGTTGACATAGCACTAGAACACGCCTCCATACTCCCGCTTCTCGAAATACACTGGTTGAACGCAGCGACCTCAAACGCGCGCATGCGCATTGAGGGGGAATGTTACTACCACGTGCCACCTGGCGGACTTCTGAAGGTCATTTCGTTCGCACTCTACAAGCATGTGTGCATTAGTTTTCAGTCTACCCTCGTATATATTTTAAAAGCAATGTTAATCACAACATTGAATTCAGACAAAAGTCACCGGTAAATTTTTAATTGATAATTTAAACTGACGTTACAAACTATAGGTATTTGGAGCTATTTCTACACAGCAAGTGGATGCTCTTTCCGCTAATAGTACACATGCTGAGGACGGAATTTCCAAAATGAAAAGAAAAATCTTTTTATGACCCTCTACTGAGCAACTTGGATGCGTCTGGTAAGTGTACCTGCCCTTGTCTCACCGCTCATTTGCTTGAACTTCTCAGGTTGCCCTGATGATCGGAGACATACGCCTGAAGGAAGAGGAGGTGGGCGTGGCTGGAGACGTGTACATCCTCGATGCAACGGTTGCCACCGCGTCCCAGTTCTCGAAAGTCACGCCACTCCTCATCAAGAAGTTCCTCGTCTGCGTGCAGGCAAGTCACATTCGCTGAAACTCAAACGTATTCCGAATTTCCGGTTGCCAAACCACCTACTTCGCCTAGGTTAGGCTACCGAAAATTTGGAATACATGTGTTTCTATGTGTTTTTGTCCGCTAGCGCTATCTCACCTCTCCGTTTAAATTATTCATAAAAAAATGTTTTTATGTGTATATATATGTATATATAAGTGTGTGTGTATATATATATATATATATATATGTATATATATATATATATATATATATATATATATATATATATATTATACGGAAACACTCACACGAGCAGCACAATAATGGGACGGCACAATAGAACACAAATAGAATAGCAACATTTAAAAGGATACTCGCACGGTAAATTGTTCGAGCTTTCGGCCTTCGCCGAGGCCTTCTTCAAGTAAGACCGTGGTCTTCAAGAAACCGGAGAAGGCCGAAAGCTCGAACAATTTACCGGTTGGGTGTCCTTTTAAATATTGCTATTCTATTTGTGTTCTATTGTGCCGTCCCATTATATATATATATATATATATATATATATATATATATATAATGGGACGGCAATATATATATATATATATATTTATATATTTATATATATGTATTTATTTATTTTATATATATATAGACGCCGCGACGAAGTTGAACACATCGCCACACTGCCAGGATCCAGATTCTAAACTTAAACCCATTAAACATCTTCCAGGGTTGCGCAAGATATTATTTCAATATGGCGCCCGTTTGATGGAGAAACCACCCCATGCCATTAATTTATGTTTAGCAATACGGAAATATAAAATCACCGTAGTTGCCTCCACAACTTTAGCTGGTTTTCATTTCATCGCTGACTAAGACGCGGCATAATGGCCGCTTGTGTGCGAGTTCAATCATCATTTTGCTAACTGATCAGCATCAAAGACGTAAATCACTCGGTCAAAATGCATGGTCTCATCAGTTTAATATCCGCTCGTCCTCTAGGTTCTTTAATGATACGCTTGAATTCACTAAAAATTTTAAATAGGTAAAAAGTTTTTTGTAATTGGCAAAAATATTTTATATGTATGTAAGATGTTAAATGTAAGATATTATATATGATATAAGATGACAAATAACGCTTTCTGCTCAACCCATGTCACTTTTTAATACATTTGCGGAGCTATACTGCTGCCAGTCTGTCCTGTAATCTACAAATAGCAGGGGAAAAGCATGCCATAGACTCATGAATTATGGGACGTGCTTGCAGGAATGGAAAGGATTTTATGCATGCATAGCATACCAGCTGCCATCCTATTAAAAAGCGCTTGGCATGAGTTTGCATGTAAATTTATTTATGACGCACTCCCGCAATCAATGTCC
The DNA here is from genome assembly GCF_022747635.1 of Hetaerina americana. NCBI lineage: Eukaryota > Metazoa > Arthropoda > Insecta > Odonata > Calopterygidae > Hetaerina > Hetaerina americana. The sequence goes on from NW_027286863.1 coordinate 5,380,156, forward strand.
TTCAAGGAATGGAACACTCAAATGCTTTTTCTCGCTCCTCTTTGAAGCAGAACACTCCCTAATGTGATCATCTTCTTCTACAGTTACCCGTAATTTCCTATTCATTGGACGATGCTTTTCTGAGGTTACGCTAGGAAGTCACTCACTTGGTTTTGTTTTTTTTCAATATAGGAGGCATACCCCGTTAAACTGAAGGAAGTCCACGTGGTCAACGTATCACCTCTCGTGGACTCCATCGTCACTTTTGTGAAACCATTCCTCAAGGAGAAGATCCGAGAGCGGGTGAGTGAACATACTTATAGTTTTAGCTGATCCGCAACCAATTGCTTCAGTTTTAATGACTCAATCAAAGCAACATCTGTAGCCGTGAAACTGTAGCCCTTTCTTCATGGGATCTGGATGATGCGGTGGCTAAATACAGGTTTCCCACCATTAGGGCCGGGGATCGAATCCCGGCGGCGGCAGATATTTTTCATTGGTATCCCAATCCCTACCTGAGATGCTCTGTGGAGAGCACTTTGAGTGAGTACGCCGTCCGTCGGATGGGACGTTGAGCTGCGGACCCCTAGGCGCCTTTTGTTAAGAGTCAGCTAATGCAGGCGATGCCATGTTTCTCTCCACCCTTCGTCCTTTCCTGTCCATCCCTAATGGTGGAAATGACCTCAGCTCTCGGTCGCCTAGGCTAAATACTACTACTACTACTCAAGCTCGTTACAGTTTAAATAGGAAGTCATCTTGATCCGGCCAGGAATTGATATTTATATGAGGATAAATTGTTAAAAAATACAACATCAAACAAAAGGTACGAATACTTTTTAATAACTGGGAAGTATTCGATACCTAATAATGACATCAGAAAACATCAATGAAGACATTGGTCATCGATTCATAGTTCTGAAACATTCTCCCATTCATTGCATTGTGAGTTATAATTAGATACCGATAAATATCATACTTAATTATTTTTTTCAGATTCATATACACAGTGATGGACTGGAGTCCCTATACAAATTTGTACCAAAAGAGATGCTTCCACAAGAATACGGTGGCAATGCTGGTCCCATCAGCGAAATCAATGGTGAGTTCAGCAATGAGATTTTCCTACCATTTTGGCAGGTGATAAGAGCGTATTTTATGCCTTAGGATGGTAATTAAGCAACAGTTATCATAAAACAATCAGTTATATTTCTGATCTTCCTATAAATTCTAATTTTATTCTGCAAGTACAACTTCCTCATCATAAAAGTAATCATACAAAAACTTTACAAATGGAGAAATATTACTTCTTATGAAGCCTCAGAATTATCGCAAGGGGAAAATATACATTTTTCCATCCCATTCTAAGGCTAAGGATGATACAAAGGGCCAAAAAGTGCACCTGAAAACTATGTGGATTTCAAATTTTACATATAGGCACTGAAAAAATTGCAACAGTGAATATGAATGACAGTTACACTAACTGACTTCTTATTTACTTCCTGGCCAATACAAAATGATACATGACAGACTCATTCAATGAATTCTTTTAGTAAAATTATTCTTGAAATTAAAACTGCACATCAAAAGAAAATCCCAGCAAAAGGTAATGTTTTAAGAATTGCTGACTATGCAACTGTCCTGAGAGGTCAATAGCTTTGAAAGACAAAAAGATTATCATGGATATATGTAGATAATATTTTGCGCAAGGAATGTAATATGCATGATGCCTTACCATCTGGTAAACCTTCACTTTGGTCCCAAAATGAATGCAGTTGTAATTAAATACTAAAAGTGCAAGGATCAAAGTAAGCAAAAGAGAACTGAGAAACCTTTTATCTTCAGCAAAAATATAAATATAGTTGCTCATCATTTCAAATCTGCTATCATTAGATACTTTCCTTGTTGCAGAACAATGGCGGAAAAAGTTGGAGAGTTACAGGGAGTGGTTTCTTGAGCAAGAGAGCGTGAAAGCAGATGAATCCAAGCGTCAAGAGAAATCTCGATCCTATGATGATCTCTTTGGGGTTGACGGCTCCTTCCGAAAATTAACTATTGATTAAGACATTTCAAATTACAGTACTTATATCTGAAAGAGTATCATTAATGGTTTTGTATTATTATGTACTGAGCATCATTTCCAATGAATTTACAAGATCACTTACCTATATAAGGTATTTATGTCATTATCACTGAATATCATCTCACATAATGTATCCTGCACCGTAATTTTCCTATTATTGACTTTTCAATATATATTTCACCTTCCAACTCATTAATCACCGCTAGATATTAATTTATTTGTTTTGTACTAAGATAAAAACATGCTTTCAAACAAAAGGTATCTAAAAAGGATGTTGTCACCACACCTTAGGTAAATTCTATTCTTGGCTATTGGGAATATCTTAAAAATTAAACAAATATTCTTCATGTTTGAAGTATTTTAAATAAAATTGTCATTTCTTAGGTTTGAGTATTTTTTTCACTACCAGCCCTATCCGCTCCAAAAATCATCAATGCATAACTGATTTGAAGATATGAGCCATATCTTATCTCAAACCTCTACATGTTTTTCTTCAGTCAGTGTTCAGGCGTCAAAGGGATATTACACATCAAGGGAGCAAGAAAAATAGGTAAGTACACCCTTGAATTAAACTTTTTTTTAATAACTACATAAGAAATTAATCATTACTATGGCAACAGGTAAAAATGGAAACTAGAGTTATCTATATCCAAAAAGTGCATGTGACATACATATATTAGCTTAGACAATAGTAAAAAAATAATTTCAAAGTCTTTGAAATGTTACTGTAAAGGCAAGGTATTGATCAGATCGGACCAAACGTAGTTAGCTTCAATACCAGCCTAATACGTAGGTTAATGAACTAATGGGCTACAAATGATATATTTTCTATTAGGCTCATACTTGACATTTTCTCCATATGTCACTTAGTTTGATTAACTGCCATTATAGGGCTGATACTCATATACTTACATATGCTATAAAGCATGCATGGATAATTAAGTCTAGTGGTTGTAAAATTAGATCAATGAATACCTACATCTGATTTTCAATGATCATTTAATTGAATGGGTGACCATGATTATATCATTTCATGCACTCGTACACAAACAGTGACTTCACATGGGTTATCCATATTTTCAAACATGGTAGAGCAGTAGGTAGAATATGGGACAGCTAACTGGAGGGCCCGGGTTCAATTCCTGAAGGCACCTCTGGCCACCCTCAGCTTCACCTGAGTGTTGAGATTTTTCCAGTGCAAGATTTTGCTGGGAAACCATAGGTAGCACAGGGAAAGGAGCTGACCCTTCTACCCTGGTGCATGAATTTCACAGACCATTTGGCATTGTACTGGGTGAGCCCAATCTTCATCTATTAAAATCACCTTAGGATCAACAGCTGTGGTTTGCGGTAAAATACGTTTTTGGGCACTATTCTGGGCAAAGATAAGAACACTGTTAGGTTTTTATCAAAAATTTTTTAATGTGAAAATATATATCCCAGATTTTCACCAAGGAACTATACTTTTTTCCTAAGGAAATTTTCACTTGAGGGTTCTACATTAAGAACAAAATCATGCGTACATTGTTTCCCTTTTGCTACAGCTAACTCAATGGAAACCACTCCTCCCATGAGGCAAAAATAGAGGATTCATGTCTCCATAACTTTTATTATTCTTAAAATAATTAAATAATCTGAATAATGAAAATATGGAAATAATAGAAGTAATCCAGATTCATTTTTTCATAAGTGGAAAAATTATATTAAATTACTTTAAGGAATATAATTTCTATAAAATTTCAAAGTATGATAGTGCACCACAGAGAGGATGAAAAGGTATGTTCACAGCAATGAAAGAGTTGAAATCGGGCATTTAGTGGAACCAAATCAACCAATGCCCTCATTTCAATGGTATTGGGGTCAATTATATGAACATTCATCTTGAAGAATAAGATCAAATTTGTAAGATTCACAAAAATTTCTGTAAAACATATATACCAGTTTCATCACACAGGTACAGGAAGATGTCACCATTTGATATGAAACTGATAGTACTGTGTTGCTAAATATTTTGTGAATTTTACGAGGTTTATCTTATTCCTAAATGCCATCATTTCTTAGTTCTTGTATATAATAAATATACAGTTTTAACCAAGTCATCCACCTGCAGCACAGCCATTATACCTGTAGATACCAAGGCTATATATAAACTGGCACTAAACCAGAAAACCTAGAGAGAAAGTGAAATGTTTATTTTTAAAGTAAAATGCATTGTTTAATGCAAGTGTTTTTATGGTAAATACACATATTAATGCAAAACTCAAGCATTGTCATTAAATCATTTCCTAGATTCCCATTCAACAAACAATTTTGTCCTTTCTTCCCAAGTGTTTGCAACCCAATTAGGCCCTTCTTGTGAATCATTCCTCAGCAATATGCATGCATGCCACTTGTATCACCAAAGGGTTGCTTAGTTGCTTTGTTTCATTTATTCTCATTCCATAATTATCACAATGATGACCTGTGCCAAACATCAACTGATATCATTACTAAAAGGAATATCCTCAGCATGAATCCAAAATTCGTTTATCATTTTTCCAACTGTTTCATCCTTTTTCCAAAAATTCAACTCTATTCTCAGTTTAATACAAAAGCAGCTCCATATAAAAGTTTTGATGAGCCATTTCCTGGTATCCTTACTTAACATCTCTGTCATCAATTCCTTTCTCCTTGAGAAAGCTACTTTGCCTGAGGTAATTCTTCTTCTCATGTCCTTACTCTTGTAACCATTTGGGCCCAAAGAGATTCTGAGATAGGTAAACTGATCCACATGCTCTAGTTTATGAACTCTTATTCAAAATACTTAACTTAGCATTTCTTTTTCTCAAAAACCATTGCTTTGTATCATTTATTGTCATCCCATAATTATCACAATGACTTTCCAATGTGCTCAGCAATGCATGAAATGTCTTCACTAACTGAAGCTTGATCATCTGCTAACCAAACTGATGTTACAATATGAATTGCTCACTGACCTCCAACCCTATTACCATCTCTTCCCATGCCTCTTCAAACATTTCTCCAAATATATATGTTGAAAAGCATCATTAATAATGAGTATTCTTGTCTCATGTTTCTTCCTTACACTGCCCATCCCAACTCTTCATGCATCACTCAAACTTGGGCAGTCAGTGACATGTACAGGCTGAATATAAGTCTCCTATTTCACCAATCTACTATCATTTTCTGCAATACAGTCATTAATTCCACCAAATTCACTCTGAATGCCTTCTAAAGTTCTATAAAAAACACATGCATCCTGATTGTATCCTATGCTCCTCTCTATTAGTGACCTCATTACAGCTATGGCAGCAGGCATGTCTCTCTTCTTTCTGAATCCAAGCTGATCATCCCCCAAATAATCAGTCACCTTCCTCTCCATTCTCTGATTGATGATCCTGAGAATCCCTTCAGCTGAGTGCAAAATTAATTTTATTGTATGTTCTATAATCCTCACATACGTTTGCCTTTCCCTTTTTTGGAATGGGAAGTGACAGTGTTATGATGAAGCCTTCATGCCATTTTCTTTCCTCATAAGTGCTACGAATTAGTACATAAAAACTTTTCCTTCGGTGTTTTCTTACACCCTGAGTTAGTTTCACAGGAATGTTGTCTACCCAATGGTCTCCCATTGATTTCAATTCTCTTATTGCCCTTTCTATCTCACTATCAAGAATGTCTGAACCTAAGCTAAGAAGGTGCTGCAATGCAAGACTCATGAACACCCTGCCAAAATCAAAGGATTCCATCTAGCCATGGTTGGTGATTTAGTCATCCCATTTCATGAGTTTCAGATTTGCAATGGACCATGCGATGTTGGTCTGTTGCCTTTTCTCAAGATTATTTTTAAAGATTGTAACAGAATGTTGATATAGCACAAAATGCACTCAGTTACATCACCAAATGAAGCTATATACGTACATGAGTAACTGACTGCCTCCAATTTATTCCAAATATGTGGTCAATCCACTTTTAGAGCTTCAAATTAGCAATGGCTATTGCCATCCAAGATGGACCACTTTGGTGTGGGACTATTTTCAAAGATGTCAGCGGATAACTATCATAGTACAAAAAGCATCCCCTTCACCTACTAAATAGTACATACATGGGTCTAACTGCCTCACATTTAACCAAAAGATGCATGCACAGTTTGCAGGATACAATGCCAAACATCCGGCCACTACCTGAAGATCTACAAGAAATAGCAAGGACTCAACTGAATGAAGACCCTAAAAGGATTGATAATGACTTACAACACATAAAAGATTGGCTCTCCAAGCAGCCTCACCTTACAGCTAGGATGGGTTAGTAGACTTATTTCAATTTTAATATGGGATAATGATCAAAAAGGAAAAATGTATCAAACACCTTGCATAAAGAATTTCAACAAATTGAGCGAATGCTGGCAGGAGATACATTTCAATATCATAGTTAACTCCAAAAGTATTTCTTGGATGCTGCCATGTAAGCATACGAATTTCAATATGGACATTCTTGTTGACGAAATTAAATGAAAGTGTTTTCCACTTGCTTATAGAACAGGTATTAAAGCAGGTCTACTGGTCTGCCACATAAATGCCATGACTTTTTTTAATTAAACTGAAATATAGTTATCCCAAATACCTACATAAGTTCATTGCTTGCTTCATTTTCAAATAATGATGATTATTGTCAATTATTTACCATTTGAATTCAGAATTAAAGCATAATTTTCATCTAAGGACAAGTGGAAAAGGAAATGGATTATTTTATATTTAGATATAACAATAGCTAAGGCAAAATCCTACCAGAACATGTATCAATAACTAAAATCACTAAATTACCATAGCTTCAATAAGTAAATGATTTTTATAACTGTGGAACTAATCCATATTTTCGCCTTTCTTTTTGTAAAAGGGTGGTTCCGAGCAATAAATATCTAAATCTAAATATAATAATTATCCCAAGACTTTAGAATTAGGATGGGAAGTGTTAAACCTACACAAAAAATAGGCACACTGGTGAGCTAGCTTATTGTATATTTAGGTAATTTGTTTTGCCAGGTAATCCGTGCAATACTTCAAGAATAATCATTTGTATAGCTGCAAAGACTTCTATAATTAATGAAATACTTATATACAATGGGTTATGGCTCCAATTTGAGTTATTGGAATTGAACTTCAGCACTTTATCAACATAATCAAATTTGTGTCTGAACCTACGTAAAGAGTTACCAATTTTACTTCAAACCTATTCGGTAAAAATAAATATTTAAAAATCAAGGTGCTTCAAGATCAATCCATGTACTTGTTTATTGGTATTTAAATAATTCACCTTTTCATTCTAGATGATCAGTTCCTTATTGCTTTCTTACGTGGTTGTAAGTACAGTTTGGAACGAACCAAGGAGAAACTAGACTTCTATTACACTATAAGGTCAACTCTTGGTGAATATTTTAATAATCGTGACCCAATGAGGCCGGAGATACAAAAAATTCTAGATTTAGGGTAAGTTCAAACTCGCAGTAGCCACAGATAATATTTCTCTCTTTCAATAATCTGTCGATTGGCTCATTTCCAAGTACTTGTGCATGAATCTCAATGGTATAAGCCATAATTCAATAATTTGAAATTATTTTTTTAACCAGTGTGATGTTACCATTACCAAAGCCAGATGAAAATGGTAGAAAAGTTCTTTTGATGAGAGTTGGAATATATGACCCTAGTGAATTAAAGATTGTCGACTTATTCAAATTGAATTACATGCTAATGGATTACATGCTAATGAAAGATGACAGATTAGTCACTGCTGGTGTGGTAACTGTACTTGATTTGAGTGGTGTATCCTTGGGACATGCAGCACAAATGACACCAACAGTGGTTAAACAAAGCATGAAATGCACACAGGTTAGTCATACACTATAGTGGCCTATTCAATATTTCCAAGAGAATTATGTAGTCATTAATTTTTTAAAAAATATTATTAGCTGTAGTCTACCAGTCAAGGTAGGTTTTAACAAACACAGGGATTCCACAGAAAATATGAAAAGGTAATTGCATGAGACAATTATGCAAAAGCATACAAATAACTTCTGTGCATAATAATTTTAATATGATTGATATTTAGACAACAATTTTTATAACCCTTTGGCTACCACTCTACAATAGATTGTTCATCCAAGTCAAAATATTCAACTAATTGAATGGTCTACAAAACTAATTTTGAAGGCAGGGCAAAAGCTAATTAAAGAGATGGTAGGCAGAAATTATTAATATGGACTATTTATATTATGAACAGTTTTCTTATAGCATACAAATTTAAAACTATTTTTACATCAATGCATGGGCCATTTTTTTTCATGAGTCCTGATGGCTACAACCAACAATCCAAAATAAACCTACCTCGGTAGACAATGTCTGATCTATCCACAACAGCCCTGGTTCACTGACTGGATATAATAATAGCCAGTCAATGAGAAAATACAATGAAAATACCTTTTCAGGGATTTAAGTTGAAAAAAAAATATTTGCATTTGGTACTCTTACTGTTATAATAAAATGGGAATTAAATTGTGACTGCTAATTAAAATCTATCAAGATTTTTTCATTTTTTCGCTGCACAATATTCATTTCTTGAATGTTTCATTCACCCTTGAGAGAAACAAGGAATGGATAAAGTGCTGTTTGGTGAAAGCAAGATCAGAAAACTGGGATATTCTTAAATACTGCTATTAATTACAAATGTTGGCCTCACTTCAAGCACCATTTCAACTTTTTAAATCATTTTGTCCATACAAAAATAATTAATTTGGAATGCAGGGCCTGCAGTAAATTAAATAGATATATGTATTAATACCTCATTATTTTTCAAATATAGGATGGGTACCCAATCAGGCCTAAAGCAATCAATTATATTCATACACCATCAACGTTTGAAGCGATTTTTAATCTCTTTAAAAGCTTTGCCAAAGACAAACTTAAGAACAGGGTAAGAAACAATATATTTAAGTTAATCTATCTTGCAATTGCCAAAAATTTCTGCACCTATCTAAATATCATAATATATTGCAATGCAGTTTTCAAATATTATGAACCATTCTCAATGAAATGCATACTCTTGCAGTTCTTTGTCCATGGTGAAGATATGGATTCATTGTTCAAGAATGTTCCTCAAAGGATATTCCCCAAAGAGTATGGAGGAGAAGCTGGCCCCATCGATGAATTAGCAAGTTGGTATTTTTCATTTGATCTTGATTTTTAAAATGTAAGCTCTAATGCAGATTTAAGTAGCTCAATTTAACTTATCTTCCATCCAAGGTGCATTCTTCCAGGCTTATATTCATTCTTTCCATAAAAATAATTTATAAGGTATTTTTAAAATTGATTCACCACTTATGAGAAAAAAATTTGCACTTTTCCTCAGATTTATTGTAGCGTACCATGTATTTCAGTTCATCAAACCATCTTCAGGTGCAAGACTTCAGGTGCAAGATGGTTCAATGAACTGAAGCTCGTTTTACGTTACAATAAATCTGTGGAAAAGTTCAAATTTTTTTCTCTCAATGACTAACTTCCACTTCATCTTGCCTTGCATCTCCATAAATTCACGTTTTTATCAATTTTAATTGCTATTCAAAATGTATGCCAGAAATTTATATGGTTTTTGCCATGAATAAATTAAGTGGTCGAAATTAAGATCACAATTTTAAGAAATGTCAATTCACCTAATGGCAAAAATTGAAACAAGTTTTAAATGTCTATATATTTTTATGTGTGTGCCCAAACTGGTATTCTAAATGTGTATGTGCAATGTGATGCATAATGAATACCACAAAGTACAATGGTGTCCTATATATAAACATGAAAAAACACCAAAACATCATCAACAACAACAAAGAGTCTGTTGGCTACAAATTTCAACGGTATAAAATCAGTCATGCCCAAATCTAGTCAGCATAGAATTATTTTATCATAAACCTATTGAAATGAAACTTTTATTCATTGATGCTCAGAGGTGTGTTTCACTTTGTCAGAGCATCTGTAGAAGCTAAAACGATGTCTTTAGGAGCCAAATATCAGGCAAATTCTTGCAATTAACTTTATGCTTGTTCAACCAAAAAGAAAAAGGTTCATGTGAGAGTTGCTCTTCTCTTGATTGTCACAAAGTCCTCAGCAGGCCTAAGAAACTTGGGCCTTGAAAATATTACTGATGATGTAGTTTGCAAAATAATTCCCTCCCATGTAAAATTGATAATAAATTATAACTAATTATTTTATCCATTGGAATTACTCCTAACTAAAGTAAAAGGTAACATCTTCATTGAGGCCAATAATTTGTTGAACGACATTAGGCACTTATGGCTTCTCAGTGGATTGCATTATTGCATTAACACTTTTCCCCCTAGATTTATTATATGCTATAGCTAATACACTTGTTTACTGATAATAATGCAAATTTATCAAATTTAATACCCCGAATACATGTTTTCTTCCCACAGCATATTGGAAAAAAGAAATCGAAGACTTCAAGGATTGGTTCCTTGATGATGAGAAATACAAATCAAATGAATCCAAGCGACCTGGAAAGCCCAAAACATATGAAGAGTTATTTGGTGTCGAAGGATCTTTCAGACAGCTCTCAGTAGACTGAGTTATCCCTTCATTATTGCTCCCAGTTTAAATTAAGCATTGAACAACAGAGAATTTTCCAGCAAATTATGGAAGTATAAATAGAACAACCTAACTGCTAATAACAGACTTGCACCATCAAGACCTCAGATTTAATTTATGAAATACTGCATTTTTGAGTAACTATCAAAGTAAGAATAACACTTTCTTTCATAAGCGACTTATATTAAGAACCAACACCGACTGAATTAATAACTGCAGTACACAATTTTCCTCTGGAGTTTTCTTTAATTTTACATATAGGCTATACAAATATTTGCACACCGAATTGGTGGCGCATATTTCTTGGAGCTGCATCTCCACACCCATGCAACCATTCGCAAAACTGGATCTTACCCTGTGATATGGTCACTGGGGCAAGAAGGGTCCACTTCAAACTAAGTCTCCTTAAGAGGTACTTTGGATTTACAAACAAAGAAGGAGTTCTTGGCTACTACGAGAAAACTTCATAAATTTAATACAGAAATGTGTGCTCACATGTCTATCTAAACATTCAACCTGACCACCTTTATTCTCCTCGGATCTTACCCTCCCCTTTCGCTACCACCCACCCCCCCTGCCTCCCTCAACCACCTCCACCAACTTCAACCAATTCTAACTGCCTCTTTCCCCTCTTCACCTCCACCACATATACAAATTTTGTGAGGTTTATCTTATTCCTAAATGCCATCATTTCTTAGTTCTTGTATATAATAAATATACAGTTTTAACCAAGTCATCCACCTGCAGCACAGCCATTATACCTGTAGATACCAAGGCTATATATAAACTGGCACTAAACCAGAAAACCTAGAGAGAAAGTGAAATGTTTATTTTTAAAGTAAAATGCATTGTTTAATGCAAGTGTTTTTATGGTAAATACACATATTAATGCAAAACTCAAGCATTGTCATTAAATCATTTCCTAGATTCCCATTCAACAAACAATTTTGTCCTTTCTTCCCAAGTGTTTGCAACCCAATTAGGCCCTTCTTGTGAATCATTCCTCAGCAATATGCATGCATGCCACTTGTATCACCAAAGGGTTGCTTAGTTGCTTTGTTTCATTTATTCTCATTCCATAATTATCACAATGATGACCTGTGCCAAACATGAACTGATATCATTACTAAAAGGAATATCCTCAGCATAAATCCAAAATTCGTTTATCATTTTTCTAACTTTCATCTTCACGAATTTTAAAGTGGAATAAAATGATTCACATAAGTACGTTGTTCCGAATATTGAAAAAATTCGACAAGCAGCCGTTTTTAATCCAGGATACTTCCATTCTGGTACATTTTTCCTAAATTTAGCCATCGGCGTCGACTCATATTTTAATTGCAGAGCTTGATCCTCTTGCATCTCTATTGATTCTTATTCTCCAGATGCTTTTTGGGTCATAATCGATTTAAATTATTCCAAGTCTTGAAATCTTTTTTTGGGATTCCGTCACTATTCCTTTTAGCTTTCTTATGTACTCGTTGAGTTATTCTTTTTTTAATATTGAAACATTTTATTTTAATTAGAGGAAAACGACAAAATGTTTTACGTTTAATGTCATTTTGAAAAAGTTGTAATTTAGTTTGAAAACTTAATATACAGTGTGAGAGGTCGAATATTATTTAATCTTTCCCCTGCAATTGTAAATTCAGTGTTGGCAAATGTTCCATTACATCAGTCAAAAACAATGTCTTGTCTCAAAACACTGGTCATCGTCTAATTCTGAATAGGTTATTTCCTTTTCTTTTAGAAATGCTGCTATCGGATCAAACAAATCCTAAAATCGATTTGATACGTTGTAGCTAGAAAACCATATAACAATGCAAAAGAAATTAATGTCATTTGGAAGTCCTTCGTCCTTTTATTCTTCAAGAAATTTTTTGAACTGTCGATGATCTTTTGCATTGGTGCTAATGTATGTAATTTACAATGTGTAGCACTGTTTTCATAACACCAGGATATTTGAAATATTTTGTAAGGAGATGTTCTAGGTGAATTATGCAGTGAATCGGTATGAATTCAGGAATTTAAGAACCATCTCTTGAAGTCCAAATAAGCCCGATTTTTTTACTCAGCATTGCCGGAGCTCCACCAGTTGCAATGCTTACAAGTTTAGTAAGAGGCACATCAAAAGTTTTCATTGTGGAATCTGATACATTTTTAATATTGACACCGCGGGTTGACTCTTAAAGTGCTTCTACATCTAATAATTCTTCTTTAACAACGAAGTCAGGTGAAACGAAACGTATGGAAACTGCCAATTGCGGAATATCTCTGATATCTGTCGATTCGTCAAGGGCTAAGCTGAATGCAATAAAGTTCTTCAAATCATGTTTTAAATTATAATAAAGAGAAGCATTAATTGCTGTTATGCGTCGTTCGGTTGCGTGTTTTCAGATTGGAATTTGCGAAACAACTTTGTGCAATGCTGAATTATTTGGAGCTAAAACTTTAAGTACATCTTCCAAGTTTTTTTAATCAACTCTCCCTCTCCATCCTAACGTTTTGCACGAGCAATATTCTAGGCAACAACAAAACTGGCTTTCGCCACATTATTAGCTTATTTGCTAAAGGTCGACAAAATGACTGTTGTTTATTAAAATTTGACTTTAAAGAAGCAAGTTTATCTGATCTTAATTTTGAATTTGGTGGATACTAATTAGAAAACTGAGGATGATTGGTTTCATCATGTCCACATAAATTGCTAGCTTTATAATTTTTGACCGTGGAATAACAAATAACATGTAATGCTTTTCTGTTATTGTCAATAAGAAAGAAATTCTCCTCCCACTTATTTGAAAAACTTCTATTTTTTGCTCGCATTTTCTTTATTATGTTCGTTCTCTGTCGTCATATTTTTAAAAGAACTGGAAATAAATAAAGAAATTTAGAAAATACAAGTTTCGTGTTTTTAAAACAATAAAAACACGTGTTGCATACACATTGAAGTTAACTTACCAAAAATTCCAGATTACAAATTATATCCGTGGTAAGAGTGACACAAATTGTTTCCTCCAAAGCACAATGTCAACGGTCCGTTGCAATGAAAGTTTACAAATTCAATATCGGTCTGGAGTCGGTCTATTACGCCGGTAAACCACCTCAATTATCATTCCTAAGATTTAAATGATCGACAATACAGTGAATATGAGTCCTAGCAACTACGGGGCTCGGCCCAATCGGCCGTGTGTCGTGCCCGGCAGCGGGGGAGGCAAGTCTTCCGCGGTCGTCATCCTACGAAACCCTTGCAAGGGAAAACCGACAGCAGCTGGGCAGAAGACGCAGGAGAAGAAGACCAAATTAGTTAGAATGGAAATGTGGAATGTTAGGACACTGATGAGGACAGGGAAACTGCAGAATATTAAATGAGAGATGAAAAGGGGAAAAATAGATGTTTTAGGTCAATGCGAGGTGAGACGGAAGGATAGCGGGGACTACTGGAATGATAATTAAAGAATAATATACAGCGGCGGGGACGAGAGCCAGCGAGGGGTTGCCATAGTATTAAATAAAGAGGTAAAAAGAAGCGTAGTCGACATAGAACAGGTAACGGATAGATTATTACTAATAGAAATAAAAGCAGAACCGACGAACTTGGTAATTATTCAGGTATACATGCCACCGAGCAACCATACGGAGGAAGACGTCGATAGGATATACGATTAGTTAGAGACATAATCGCGTTTGTTGCTGCGGGAAAATATTTGATAGAGATGGGGGATTGGAATGCGACGGTAGGCGAAGGAAGCGATGGTGATGAGGTGGGGGACTACGGTTTAGGCGCGAGGAATGACCGCGGGGAGAAAGCAGTTGAGTTCTGTAGGAGACAGGGCTTAGTAATCACCAACACTTGGTTTAGACACCAAAAAAGACGCGGGTATACATGGAAAATGCCAGGTGACTCAGAAAGGTATCAGCTAGATTATATCCTGGTTAGAGACAGGTTTAGGAACAGTGTGATAAATTCGCACAGCTTCCCGGGAGCGGATTCGGACTCTGACCACAATTTACTTGTTATGAAATGTAGCGTCCATTTCAAAAAAATAAGGCAGGGGCGGCGGGTTAGAAAATGTAATGTAGAAGCATTAAATGGATTAAAAAGAAAGGAGTACCAACAGGCTGTAGAGGAAATCATGGAGGATGGTAAAGAGATAAGTACCATCGAAGAAAAATGGGAAAGTATGAAGTAAGGGTTATCTAAAGCCGCACAAGACACTATTGGGATAGTTTACGCGAAAAGGCCTAAAAACCATGGATCACTAATGAGATGATTACAGAGATGGATGAGAGGAGAAAATAGAAGAATGTAAATACAGAATTAGGCAAAACGAAATATAAAGAATTAAACAATAAATTGAGGCGGGCAACAAATAAAGCAAAAGAAGCATGGTGGAAGACGCAGTGCGAGGATATGGAAAGTCTGCCGAGGAAGGGTGAAATCGGTGCGCTGTACAGCAAAGTTAAATCGTTATCGGGAAGTAAGAAAGGAAGAGCTATGCTAACAGTTAGAGATGAGGCGGGTAAGGTAATAGTTGACACGGGAAAGATCCAAGAGAGATGGAAGGAGTATATAGAAGAACTGTTTGCTGAAGAACTTAATAAATAAGGCATAATTTTCTTTTTAAATTTTCCTTATATAAATCCAGTAATTCGTTTACTTATCAACTTCAGCAAATTTCGTTGGCTTTTTGACGGTCATCGTCTCAAAGAATCGCGCAAGGTGCCAATGCCGATAACATCTTTATTGCTTAAGTTTTCTTACGAAGCGTTCAATTTTTTAATTTAAATTTTAACTGATTTAGGAGTAATATTTTTGATAATGAACAGCAACTCCCTTGGTTTGAATTATAAGTTTGCCTCGGGGTGAGTGGAAATGTAGCATTTATTACGCTGACAATGTCCGCTTCAAATGATACCGATTTGGATAGAATAAAGCAAAAGATAATAAGGAAATGGGTATAAAATGAGAAGAGAGTGCCACCTGTGCCACTTTTTCTCACAAATTCCCCGCGCATTATCGGTCCCGAAATGAGACAACTTATGCCCAGAAGTTGCGATGAGGCAAGGGTCTCACTTCTCATAACGATTTTCTGGTATCAATTTGGGATGCCATTGTACTGAGCATACATACTTTTATAAAGAATGCAGAATGATAGTGTCATCACTTAATGTGAATTAAGATGAGAGTTATGGCCATTAATTGTCCTTTTTCATTACTTATGAAAATATTTGGGAAGAAGATGTAGATTTTTAAACCATATATATATATATATATATATATATATATATATATATATATAACACAAATAGAATAGAATAGCAACATTTAAAAGGACACTCACACGGTAACTTGTTCGAGCTTTCGGCCCTCTCAGAGGCCTTCCTCAAGAGAGACTGAAAATATGCTGTTGCTGTGGAGAGTGGAAATAGGTATGGGCAGGGAGGGGAGGTGTGGAGGGAATGCTGGGAGGGAAATTAAAGGTGGCGGTTAAGGGTGGGAATTTTGAAAGAACGGAAAGCTAGTATGTAGGCAGATTCACGAGTTCTCACCTCTTATGTTGGTGGCTGAATCAGGTAGGGATTCTAGGATGCTGAGAGCAAAACACTGGTCAAATCAAAGGTTGTGGGAATTGGCGTGTGAAGGGATAGGAAGAGAAGAGAGTGAGGCAGAATTGCAGGAGTACCGGTGATTATTCATTCGGATGGATAAGGGGGTAATGCATTCGCCTATGTAAAAGGAAGTGCAATGTTTGCATGATAAAAGATAAATAATGTTTTTTGAGAAGCAATTAGCGTGGGAACGAGGTGAGGGGGCAATGCGGGGATGTAGGGAGAGGGGAGTAGGCATAATAAGAGGACAGGTTTTACATCGGGGGCGGTTGCAAGTTGGGGAAATATTGGGAAATTTATAATGGGGGGGCACCAAACGGTTGGTGGATCTCAGAAGGTTTTTGAGATTGGCGGGTCGTCTGTATGCGATAGATGGGCATTGGGGTAGTAAGGATGAGGTCGCGTCATTGTCATGTAACATGACAATGACATTATATATGTTATATAACAATGACGCGACCTCATCCTTACTACCCCAATGCCCATCTATTGAAAATTTACTCTTTACTTTTGGTAATATGATGATAGCTGACTTTTCCTGTTCTAATATCAACTTTGCAAAGGTAAGATGGGGCAGAGATAATCCATTGCAATTCTAAAAGAACCCTCTCTTTTAAGAGAAAATTTTTCCTTAGCAATGCAAGTACCAGTCTTCACCACCAGATGCAAATAAGGGGCTTAGGGCAGCTTTGCTTGGTACAAAACCATAAAACATCACTTGAAAAAATTAAGACTTGACAGGAAATGGGAACTTGGCCAGCATCTCTTCCACAGAGAGAAAATCAAAGAGCATTAACCACTGCAGTAAAATATTTTCCCCCAGTATTTACTTTATTTTTACCCTCACATAATACAAATATTCACAGACCTTACATGTGGTCCATATTTCTTGGGGCTGCAACAACAGACTCATGCAGGAACTCACAAAACTGGGTTTCTCCCTGTGAAATGGGCACTGGGGATGGGAGGGTCTCCTTTTATCCTAAAGTCTCCTTATCTGGTATCCGGCCTTACAAAGAAAGGAGTTCTTGACAACTAAGTTAGAACTTCAGATATGTCATACAAAAATGTGTGCTGGATTGTCTATCTTAACAAAAATTTCAGAAAAATGATGTACCTCACTGTTTTATCCAATTTATTTTATGCTTCAGAAACAAGACTGGTAGATTTTCTCACAGAAAAAATAATTTAAGGGTGCAATAATCTTGAAAGCCCATACACAGTTGCCATTTCCTGAAGGAAGAGATGATCAATTTTAGTGTCCTTAATGCAAACCCATATTTGATAATACAGAAATAGTTGTCCATGAATTACATTAAAATTCATGTAGCTTACTGAATAGCTATTTATGTACTACTAATATTGGCATAAAAACATAAAAATGAACTATAGTCTCAAGTGTTTAGTTTTAAAGAATTGGAGATCAAAGAGCCAATAAGTACAATTAACTTTTAAATATTTCTTTTCCACTGTGTCACTGTATACAATTATAAAATTTTATTATTGATTCAAACATGATTTATTTATTATGACTAATATATATATATATATATATATATATATATATATATATATATATATATATATTAATTTCCTTATTTACTTGTTGTAATTATAGTAATTCTGAGGGACCATCATAGCTGAAAATTGTAACCTGACTTACGAGATCTCATGTATGCTTGTAGTTCCCTATGCTTCTAATTTTGTATCTATGCATCACCATGGCTGGTGTTTTTTCAGGTAACCTTTACATGCACTTGTGTTCATGCAATATCTTTCATACTTCTTGCCTTGTAGTTCCAGCACTCTTTTATCATGGTGTAATATGGAGACCATCATAGAAACTATCAACCTGGCACTGATAGCAACAGCCTAAAAACTAGGTGACTTGGCTGTTTTTATTAACTGCATATGTGTCAATAAATCTTTTTAACAGGTTATAATGGCAGTTAGCACAAAAATTGAGATGGTGGGATCAAGAAGGAACAACAGTTATAGAGGAAATCTTAGTTGCAAAGGTGTGGATGCGTGATGAGATTTCTGGTTGTCCTTGTTCTTAGTTTTTGATTGTGAGTTTACCAAAGAATGATTCCCTTTGGTTTCAACCTCAGTGGGGCTTCATTTATGGTCCCATGATGATTTCTATTGTGAATTAGATACCAAAGTAAACATTAGATTTCATCACATGCATTCAGCAATTTATTGTGGCATAATTATGTATGCATAATTTCTTCATCTTTACAAAAGCAGACACTGATAAGCCTCTTAATTGACCTCAACTCTGTGCTACTCTACCATGCACGTATTGATCTCAACAATCAAATTAAATGAGTAAAATGAAACTTTCACCCACTCTTCATGCACACAGAGCCTAAACTCATCAGTAGCATTAGGTTATACTAGGAGAGGAGGAGAAAAGAGAATGGGAAGCATGATGCAAACAAAGCCTACATTAAGGGTTTGAAAGGAGATGTGTGCCATCAAATTACTATGACTACATTCCTTTACTTACCCATTTTGAATTCCAAAGTAGGAGACCTCTCATCTTCCCATTTTTCTTTCAACACCCACCATCATTTTTTTCTCCCTGCATCAATGAGATGAATGTGACCCCAAAGGTCATTGTCATTGAAAAAAAGAAGGTATACTTAGATGAAATCTATGAGTAGGGTTTTACGGTGAGATATTTGGAGAGTTTAATATCATGTAAAAAAAACATACACTTAAAATTGAAATTCACAGCAATTTATCTTGCACTATCAGCATGATTATTTTCAAAAAAAACTAACACTCACCAGCAATTAGAACATGTGCCAGCTGCACGAATCGTCAAATGAAACCTTTAATTTGTATATGCCAAATACCTAGAAAGAATACAAGGCTAGAAGACTACAAAACCAACTCCCATACAGCAGACATTCAACCCATTGATGATGATGCCCCAACACGCAGATAAATAGCTATCTTACATGCATGGGGCCATAATGAGGAATTGACAGAAAAAGTGTTATCAAATTAGAAATCTATGGTGCAGCTAAAACAATCAATTACATTCTGCCAAACAAACAACTCTCAGCCTAATAATGTATGTTTCATACAGCTTGAGACCAAGACAGCAAATATTACAACAGACATAAATAATTCAGTGGATGTTTGAAGGCATCAAATTTAAGAATGAGTTTACTCACAAGATCAAATACACTACAGATGCAATTTAGGTCAAGTACCATATGATGATAAAAATATGCTGCTTGTAAACAAGAAAACTGAATATGAAAACTCAAGAAACAAGAGAAATAACAGGCTGCAGACATTAAAAAAACATTAAAGACAATGACTATAGTCAACAGAGTAAATGAGTAAATATCGCTTCATCCTTCAGTCATTCCATAAACCAGCCCTTGATGGCGGTAGGGTAATATCCTCACATGGATTTTTGTAACTGTCATTATGTAACATGTAAGAGTTAGGTTAGGTGGAAGAAGTAACTATGAAGTCTCAATCTCACCCCAATAAAGTTGTTAAATAATTAAATCTCTTTTGCCCAATTCCATGTATTGACCAAAGCTCACAAGTTGTATCAGAAGATAAATTTTTATGGAGCTGCAGAAGCGAGAAGAAGGCATTTAGTAGTAACCAGTAAATGGAATTTTGAAAACCTGTCCTTGTCCTACTTGGACCCCCATGTCCTCCATGGACCCCTTTCAGCAGCAGAATGTGATGAGTCTTTTTCCAACTATGTTGATATCTTGCAATTGATTTTTGATGTATATTTCATATTCCCTCTTGAATATCAACTTGATACTAAGTTATTGGTTCCATTCCAAATTTAAAGCATTTTCTTTAATTTAGTTAAAAATAGAAGTTTTTCTGTAAATAGTGAAACAAATGTCCTTTAAAATTTGATATTTTCACTGCTTGAGTTTGTAAAAATGAAAGTCACATACATTTCATTTGCCTATTTTTCAATTTTATCAGTCCCAATATAATCTCAGTAAAATCAATCAAAAGATATGAGGCCTTATCTGATAGATGGCATGGATCTCTGCAGTCAGTATCTCAGTGTTTATGGAAGAAAACTCACCATCAAATCAGGAAAAGAAGGTGAGTGTATGGTGAAGCCTGGTGTTTTTCAATAACTATGTATATACACCAAGACTTGTCTTTAGCATTTGTGTGGAGAACAAAAGAAATCGCAGGAAACAAAAATTTATTGAAATCATAACTTAAGTGAATAAATAGTCTCATTAACTTCATCCATAGTGAATGTTATAAGAATCACGAGACAGGTCAATAAATGTAAGATGTTGCATTAAGTGGAAAGTAAAACTTTTTTCTAAAATCTTTTCTCTCAATATTGTCTTGTGTCCATATCCATTTTCTACATTTCAGCAGAAGTTAAGTTTATCTTCGCATGCGTAATCAACATGATTTTTTGCCACATCATTATTTACGAAAATGTTTGTTAAGTATCTGAGGGAAAGGCAGTTGATGCTGAGATTTTTTCACAGTATTAACCTTTGACTGCTTAATCAACCCCTCAAACATTTTTCGTAAATCGTATCGAGGATTACAGTTTTAGCAACAACGGCGGTATGTATTCATTCAATCACCCAATTACTCCATGGTCTGAATTGAAATCTCTACGCATAAAATACGCGTTTTAGTTTTAGTATAGTCACACCCAGCGCCAAAGTAATAATAATGAATAATCTCAGATAATGCAAAAATTTCAGCCATTATTGAAATGCACATTAGCGGATGACTCCGTTAAAAGTTACTGTTGCGGCATCTCCCGCAGTTTCTTTGGAATTAATCTCAGATAATTTATAACCTAGCGCTGTAATGCATACAGGGTTAAGAAAAATATTTATGGAGGAGACGTCAAAGAAAAGGACATTGAATGGTTACAGCCTGCTACCTAATCAAGACTATAACCGAAGATAACTTACGAAGGGAAAAAATCACAGAGGCCGGGCGAAAGGATGAACTATGAGTAGCACGCAATTGAACGTGTAACTCAAGGAGACATGGGTGAATGAAGAGGACGGCAGATGACGATATTGTTTAGAGAGCTAATGATCTAAACTAATCTTCGGATTGATAACCCATTGCGATAATGGCGACGGGCAATTGAGCTGGTAACTTAATCGCTTGAGTTCACGCTTTCATAGTTACCTTGGCATTGACAGGATGCTTGAAGATAAACTCGTTACAATCTATCATCCAAATGGCCCTCGATAGAACGTTAAGTATATTTTTGTCTCCTCGGGTATTTAGGCTACTGGGTATTAAAGTTCGTATGTTTACGGGACCAGATAGAAAATAGTCCAAACGTGTTCCATTACGTTCCCTTATCGTCAAACTGAAGACTTCAAACGTATTTAATCTCAATGTGGTCAGTTTCAGCACGCACCATAAAACATATTAATGGAAGTCTAGGAGGAAAGAAAATACATATTACGGAATCATGAGGCTGGAATAAATTCGTAATAATATAAATATTGTTAATTTCATAGCATCTTTGTTCATAGAAAATGATTTATGCCCCCACGATGCCAATTATATGTCGTATCGACATAAAATTACTTCATTGTATTATTTAGCTTTCATAATTTTCGCTAGTTGCAGCCTTAGTAGTTGTAGAAGTGGTAGCTGTAGCAGCTTTGCAGCTGAGTAGTTACATGCAGGCTATTCCGCGGTGTAAGAATCCCAACAGATTTCTGGCTGCTCTTTAGAGAGTTTGACACAATTTCAGATTGGTGCAAGGAATGGGGATTAGTACTTACCAGTAGCTAATGAGACCTTTTGAAATTTCGGAGCAAAAGAAGTGATGAGTGGGGCAAAAGTTATGAAATAGTTCATTACTAGGTTCAGTACTATCTACGGCAGATCAAATTTAATATTTGGGGGTATCACGCCTTTCATCAATGAGATAGTAGGGCACATTTGGAATTAGTAAACGGTTTTCGAAATACTGGGGAGCAAGCGTTGATTAAGTAATCAAATGAGTCCATTATTGAAATAGAAAGAAAGACTTTCAATCTGTGGAAAAGTACGAGTCTTTCTTTCTATTTCAATAATGGATATCAATTACTTCCACGAAGTGAAGCCTGAAACAATAGAATATATAATCAAATGAGGTTCAGCCAAAGTCCACCAGATTCGTCAAAAATTGTAACAATAAGAAGACGAGTGTGGCAGGGCTTTTAGAGAACTTGGTTGTGAGCCACTTGAGATTTGAACAGAACAAGCAAGACTTAGACTTTTAGCAGGGTTGGAACTCACGAGTACTACAATGACACAAAGGGGAAAATAAAGGCCCCACACTATGTCGGTAAGTTAGACCCCAAAGATATTTTAAGGGAGATAGACTCCAGTATAGATATGCATATACAAATATTCGTTCTTTTCTCGGACAATCAGGACACGTAGTAGTAATAAATCAAAGCATAACAGAAATGGGAAAGACATTCGAATTACATGCGAGGACAAGATTAAACACTGCACAGACTTCTGATGCATTCGTATGTGTATGCTATTTGCTAGCATGAGTATTTGCAAGCATGTAAGTTAAAATGGGCTTTGCATGAATATACACGTCTCCTTGGGTGTTAATTGGCATGGTTTTGTTTGTTTTGCATATAGTTATATTCTGTTTTATGGGTAGTGTCCTAACATCCCCCGCCACAAGCCCTTTCAGCGGCTTCCGGGGATTTGCGTACATGTAGATGCAGAAAATTTTCCCGTCCCGAGAAAAATACCGGCGATCGGCGAGTCATGTTTAAAGTTACATATTGATATCAGTGCAGACTGGTGGGTCAATTCACCATTTACAACACAATGGGTGCACTCGATAGCTTAATGCTCAGCTAGGTCTCTTATGGTGATATCTCAATTATCAGTAGATATGTCTAACCCTTCAAGGGCGTCTCACTTGAGTTATATTTTGATTTCAGAGTTGTGGTATCCAATAACTAGCAATCAGCTTCAATTCTGGAGAGTAGCATATTTAAAGTCAATTTCCCTAAAAGTTTTAGACTAGAACCTCCCCAAATGATATTTGTCCATAACAACAATCCTCAGGTCCAGTTAACTCTATAGCAGGAAAATACTTTTGCATCACATTGAAACCTTTATATTAAAGTCAAAGTAGAGGAGATGGCAGAATGAAACAGTATATAACATTTTTAGGAATTTACAAGGTTCTAAAAAACTGAGTACCCTGAAAAATATTGGATAACATTATTTGTTCCAAGGCATCAACCAAATATAGAGTGGATTGCTGCTCTATTGAAACATAATCCAAAACTTAATAAATATATTTGCAGATTTAGTTCAACAACACATACACTACAAGGAAAAGTAATTCAATTGCCATACCATTTGAAAGTTGTAAATATAGTTCACAAGGCACATTCACTATCATAGTTAAAATATAATGAGGGTATACAAATGGCCTAATGCCTTATAAATTTGTGGTTAATGGATTATTATAATTGTCAGGCACCTCCCCCTGTTACAACCTGATATTACGAAGGCATAATGCAATGCAAAACTCATGATGTTTGCCAAAAACAAAAACTGTGACCCATCCATGTGTGATTAATGTGGTCAATCCACTTTTAGAGCTTCAAATTAGCAATGGCTATTGCCATCCTAGATTGACCACTTTGGTGTGGGATTATTTTCAAAGATGTCAACGGATCATTATCATCGTACAAAAAGCATCCCCTTCACCTACTAAATAGTACATACATGGGTCTAGCTGCCTCACATTTAACTTAAAGATACGTTCGCAATTTTCAGGATACAATGCCAAACATCCGGCCACTACCAGAAGATCTACAAGAAATAGCAAGGACTCAACTGAATGAAGACCCTAAAAGGATTGATAATGACTTACAGCACATAAAAGATTGGCTCTCCAAGCAGCCTCATCTGAATGCCAAGATGGGTATACAAAGTTATTTGATATTTAATGAGGGATATTAAATTAAAGAATGAGATGTGGTAGTCAGGTGGGTAGAGCATTTGACTGCAAGACTGGAGGTCTCAGATTTGATTTCCTGAAATGTCACTGGCCACCTTCAGCTTCACCCAAGCTTTGTGATTTTTGGTGGTACTAGATCTTCCTAGGGAACCATAGGTGGCACAGGGAAAGGAGCTCACTTTCCTATGCTGATGTATGAATTCTCATGTGATTTGGCTGGGTACTAAATCTGCTCTACTATTACTTATCAAGCAAACCTTCAGTGTGATAACTCGGGATGGGTTATTAAATTAATGAGTATAAAAAACCAATTATATAGGAGAATATAATTATTGTAGTAATCACTTACATAATTATAACATAAGAACTTTTTTGCAATTGTGGCTTAACTGAACATTTACTTTTATCTCTTTTGTACATGAAATTCAATGCAAACACCGCTACTACCTGCATTAATGAAATCAAAGTGAAATCCGACGGCATTAAATTCACAAAGGAATGCCAATATGTTTGTCTGCTACTCAGGCTTTCCAACATTTTTGGAATTACATTGATAATAAAGAAAGGCAGCTATAATTTTTTCTTTGAGCATCTTAAATGTAAGATTATAGTCAATTATTGAAAGTTTGAATTAAGAGAAATAGAATTACTTTCATCTAAGGGCATGGAGAAAATTGGATAGATTTTTGTGCCTAATTATAATACATATATCCGTACATAATACTGGTAAACTTACCAGTTCAAATAACACCAGTTTAATATTTTACCATCACACTCAATATTTTATCCATAAGATTTCAATATTCTATAATTAATTGGAGAGTGTACCTTTAAATGGGTTAACAGTTACTTAGGTTGCATTTTTCTATGAAAGTGCTTCTTTATAAAAATATTAATTGGTTTCACATTTGAATTTTTAATCCACTATGATATCGATTTACTTTCAATTGCACTAATGAGAATTCTTTAAAGTTTAATTCAGATTATATTTGATAAAAGTACGCATACAAGGTGTGTAAGAAAAGAAAACCTGCATTTTTTCAAATTGTTTTTTTGATTGTGAGGGAGTTGTACACTAGAGGTAAGACCATCAACAAGGAATACTATATTAAGCTGAAGTTCTGAACAGATTGTGTGATGCCGTGAGAAGAAAACGACCCTGTCTTTGGTCAAGGGGTGACTGGCTTCGTCACCACGATAATGATGCTCCAGAGAATTCATTGAACCTTGTGTAGCAGTTTTTGGCAAAACACATGATTGCACAGCTTCACCAGCCTCCGTATACTTTCGAGATAGCTCTCTGCGACTTTTGGATGTTCCAAAATTGAAAATGGTGCGATCGATGGCTAATCAAGATGATTCAGAGTAATGTGACGCATGAGCTGAAGGCCATTCCAAAATCTGCATTCGAGGACTGCTTTAAGATGTGGAAGCACTGCTGGGAGCGTGTGGTTCAATCAAATGGGGACTACTTTGAAGGATACATCGAATAACCATGAAGATTAGCAGCAATGCGGAGATATGAATGCAGATTGGATAGTTTTCAGACACACCTCATATATTCTTCCAAGTGGAATCACATTCCTCAATCATTGGCCCAACCACTTTACCATTGGTCATACTCCATAGCCCTTACAACCTATACTCTTCTTACTGTAATTAGCTTTGTCTATCTGGAAAACTTATGGAAACAACAACCACCTCCACCATAATAACCTTTAGTAGACTCTTTTCCTAGGATATGGATAAAAATCATCATCACAGGTTATCAACCTGCGAATTGATATGAGGCCAATCCCCAATCTGTCTTATTTCCAGCCAATCTCTTAATTCCATCAAAGCTCTGTGCACTGACACTTTTCCACTACCAGCATCTTGTTATTCATCCTAGAACTCCCTCTTTTAATTTTCATCTCTAACTTTCCTTCAGATATTGTCTTCAGTAAGCTATTGCTCCTCAGGATATTCCCAATTAATTTTCCTCTTCTTTATTTCCTCATGTTTGTATCATCCACATGTTTATTTTTTCGTCCTCTCTTTGAAATAACTCTTCATTTGTTACTCTCATCCATCAGATTTATTTTCAGCATTCTTCTACAGCAGTACATTTCCTTCACCTCTAATCTTCCATTCTCAGCTCAGCCCCAATTATTCTAGTCTACATCCATATAGAAGAGTAGACTCAATTTTTAACTTTTAATGAACAAGTTCCTTCTGTCTAAGCTTTCACTATTTTCAATCAATAATTGCTTCCTCTGATAAAAACACTTATTTGTCATTCCTATTCTGCTTACAATGTTCTACTTTCTTTTTCAGTTACTTGGAAACCTGCTGCCTAATTAACAAAACTCCTCCCCTTGTTCCAGTGTGTCTTTTTCTAGCCTTATCAGGATATTTTCTTCCTTACTTTGACTGCATGTAATTGCCTTAATCTCAATCATTTTTATCTATTAACTGTATTTTTCATCCAAGTCTTCATATAAGCTAGAGTCCTTGTAAATGTCTTCATTTTACTTTACAACTATAGATAGGTTGTATGCACACTTATCCTTTCTCTATGAATTCAAACTCCACCTCTTATATATTCCTTGATCTCATTAATTGCCTTCTCAGCCCACACATTATATATCAATGGTGATAATGAGTGACCCTTCCTTGCCCCTCTCTTCATTTTAGCTTCTTCCCTGTTTTTACTGCATCTAATCTCTACTTCCTGATCTCTATTTAGAACATTTGAAATCTTCTGCCATTGTAGTTCATTCTGATTTCCTTTAGGATAGGTAAAATCATATTCCTGTCCATTCAGTCAAAGGCTTCCTCCAGTTCAGGGCCTATGAAATGTGTTGGTTGATCTTTCTGCATCCTTATTGAAATGTAATGAAATAATTGACTTTGTAATTCCACACACTTTATTTTAAAAACACGACCCAGGTTTCGACGTTGAACGTCATCATCAGGTGGTCCTCATAGAAGCACGCTGGCTATACTATATATACCTTCTGATCATAGGAGGGGGGGTTGGTCAGAGAGGGAGGTTGGAGGGGTAAAAAGGTTACAATGTAGCTGGGAAGAAAAGAGAATTACATTTTTGACTTAGAAGAGTGGTAGGTCTAGGAGTGGGAGGGATACAAAATTTTGTTGGCAAGATCATCTTTCCAATTTCTCATCACATTTCAAAATTTCTAACTACTCCAAAGCATCAAGCCTTTGACCTTTTTCTTTAAAATGAATAATTTTCTTTACCAAGTCACTGTTGTGGTCACTTTTAGGTGCTTTGCAAAGAGGGTTGATATGTTCTTATTTTTTACACATGTTTGGTGTTCTTTAATCCTTTCTTTAAATTTCCGTCCCCTTTGCCCTATATACTTTGTGCTACAATCTGAGCACTTTAACTCATACACTCCACTCCTCTCGTTTTTGGGGACTTTGTCTTTAGTGTGAGAGATCAGGTTCTTAAGGCATGAACCACTGTAAAAGGAACATTTAATTTTTTCTTTAGGAAAACTTTTAATTACTTTTTGAGAAATAGTCCCAAGATGTAGTATTCTCCGCCATTCTCCTGTTATGCAAATTCCATAAAGTTACGCCTGAGACAACAAATTCTTCTGCATCCTCTTCTCAATGATATGTTTAAGAGCAGCTTTTCTTCTTCCTATGCTTCTAAATTCGAATCGGTCCCTATTTGAAGAGTCTTCCACTTTATTCTCCATTCTGCCCCATTATTCTTGCCAGAAACTTTTATGCCTGGGTCGTCAGACTGATTATTCTCAAGTTTTCATATTTGTATTGTTTTCTTTTAATTTATAATGGTACTTACATTGTCTTTGTTCATCAGTATTTATCCTGATAAAAATATCACAAATTAGGTTGTAAAACTGTGTAAGGATCTTATTTCCTGAATTTTTTTCAGTTCTGAAGGTATATCAACAATCCCTGGTGCCTTGTTGGACCTTAGACACTTTACCAGAGGAAATGTAAGCCTAAGGATATAGTCTCCTTTCTCATCACCATTGACAATATCATCTTTTTCCAGCATTGTTGCATTTATTTCTTTTCAATCATAAAAGTTTTTCAAATACTCTTTCCATCTATCCGCTTTATCTTCAGTGAAAATTATACCATTGCTATCTCAAATTGTATCAAAATTAGCTAACCGCAATCATGCCTCAAGGCTCTGTTGGCTGGTTCAATATTTCCATGGGCAAGGCTTTGCTGTAAATCTTCACCAAAGGACCTCTTCCATTTTCCTGTGGCTCTTCTCACTTATCTCTATTTATAGCATCAAGAAGTTCCATTTTCATTTCAGATATATGCACTTTAACATTAGCTAATGACTTTCACATTTCAGAAAGTTTAAGCTTTTGGCCTTCTCTGAGGTCTTCTTCACACCTGACCTGACACTCACATTTCAGAAAATTTGAGCAATTGGCCTTTTTCAGTTCAGGTCTGAAGAAGACCTCAGAGAAGGCTGAAAGCTTAAACTTTCTGAAATGTGAGTGTCGTTTAACATGTTTTCTATTCATATTGTTGTGCTCTATTGTGCCATCCAAATGTTATATTGCTCTTGCGAGTGCTGCTTCAAAATCATCAAACAATCTGTCACATGTTTGAAGAGCAAAACTTGGATCATATCTAAATAAAATACTGTGCAATTGCAAAGTTGTTTTTTGTTTTAGCTATAACTACTCAAAAATATTATCAATATTTCATCAAGTCCATTTTGGTATGAATGAACCTCTAATAAAATGATAATGCATTCAAAGGCCTATGTTCTTCTTTTTTGGTAATAAATTAATTCCACTTCATATTCTAGATGACCAGTTCTTGATCGCATTCCTACGTGGATGTAAGAACAGTCTAGAACGGACAAAGGAGAAACTAGACTTCTATTACACTGCACGGTCTACCCTCGGTGAATACTTTACTAATCGTGACCCAATGAGACCTGAGATACAAAAAATATTAGATTTAGGGTAAGTTTTACTTATTTACTGTGATGGAATATGATTTTTTCTGTAGCGTATAGATACATTTGCCAACTTGGAGTACTTCTACATGGAATTTTTTACATGGAATATAAACCAATCAGTAGGTAATTTCAAAATGATTTCTCTAAGCAGTACATTGCTACCATTGCCACAGGCAGATGAATCAGGCAGAAGAGTTATTTTGATGGCAGGTGCAGTAGGTGACCCTAAGGAAGTAAAGTTCTTTGATATTTTCAAAGTGAACTTCATGTTTATGGATTATTTGCTATCGAGAGATGACAGGTTGATTGTTGCTGGTTCAGTATCTGTACTTGACATGAGCCAAGCATCATTGAGACAAATGGCACAAATCACACCAGCAATTATAAAGCCAATCATGCAGTATTCTCAGGTTAGTCATAAGTCAGGCTTTAGATAATAAGGACACATTGCATGTTTCCAAAATACTTGTAAATCTATAAATTACAACAATATCTTATAAGAGTATTCATTACAATAATGCAATAGGTATGATAAAAATTGTTAAATAGTGTTATTACTGCATATTCAACAAAAAATGTTCACATTTCATTTAATATAGACCATTCATCTGGAATTCCTAACCATAAATCCTTCCCTCATAAAACCAAGAGCTCATAATATCTTCTAGTTGTGCTGATCTCAAGATACTGATTTTATCTTCCTTTTACTTTGCCTACTGTGAGTTATAACTTGAATTGCTTTTCTTAATAAATGCAATATAAATGTTACTTTCATCTAGTAGTCACAAGAGGGGATGGGGAAGCAATGGATAAAGAAATATACAAAAATAAAACAGAGGGCCATCTGCACATATCAGAATACTGGTATTTAATACTTGTTTCCATCTTTTAAATGTATAACCTAATCCTGGGGAAGTGGAAACAGAAACAAATCTTTTCAATGCTAGTCTTTAAAGTGATCCCTGACAATTCTGGGCATCCCTTCTTTCCTGACAGTAAACTCTTTTGGTATATCAATTAAATTTAGAATGAAAGGGTATATTTTATATCTAATTCTTGCCAAAAGAGCTAGAGTAAATCAAAGTGATACTTGGAAAAAGTATAAAATTAATAATGCTATTTTTTTTTAATTTAGAAAGGGTTCCCACTGAGGCCTAAAGCATTCAATTATATTCACATTCCATCAGCTTTTGAGGCAGCTTTTAATCTCTTTAAAAGCTTTTTCTCTGAAAAACTAAAAAACAGGGTAAGCACTGACATTGTGTAATTTTGTGGCTATGGTACCAATTTTCCCAAATTTTGTAATTACATTTCATGAAAATTTACACTGAGTCATTAAATGTGTAGCCTCTGCATAAATGTTACTCTTTCAAATCATAAAATTCCATTAAATAACATTATTATTATTATTGCCAGTTTACTATATGACTAATACATTTAACCAGAAATGTATAAACTTATAAAAATATTAGGAAGATACTTAAATGCAATGCTCTTGTGTAATTAAAGTGAAATTAATCCTAATAAAACAAACATCCTACCAGGTATTTGTACATGGAAATGATATGAATTCCTTGTTCAAGAATGTTCCTCAAAGAATATTGCCCACAGAATATGGAGGGGAAGCTGGTTCTATCGATGAATTAACAAGTGAGTCAACGAGTTAGCCCATGAACTTTTATAGTAAAATATTAGCTCTAATACATATTTTTCTTCACCAACCTCTTTTTTATCCTTCACACTAGTTTAAATGGTCAATGAAATTCATTAATTCCTTCCCCGAAAGTCTGTGGTACACTGAATGTAATGCATTTGTACTTTTCAATGTTTCATTATTCATTGCTAGAGTAACACTGTGTCCAATATGTCAGCTGCCATATCTTAAGCAACTCAGCTGGAATGTCATTCCCTGAAAAGACCCAAATTTTTAGGTTACAAGCTGTAATGTACCTTTCAAACATTCTCAAAAAATTAATCAATATCTAAACACGCTTCTTAAAGGATATGCTTTAGTATCTAAATACCACACAAATGTTGTCAAAACATTGCTACCATTGAGATCACACATTTCTAATTGCAACAAATAATTTGGCAATATTTAAATTTTTTTTAAATTATTGTTTTAATATGTCATGTATGTGTGGTGCAAGTTTTGTTGAATTAACTTCAGCATTGGGTCAGCAGCAGCCAATTCAATTTCATTGTGGTCATTACATGTTCAGTTTTCCTGTGCCTTCTTTGGATTATGGAAAATTACATTCATGAAGATTTTCCTTCACATTCAGGAATAGAAAAAAGTCACGTGAAGACTATAGAGAGGATGTGGAACACACTTTACATTGATTTTCACAAAACATTCAACAGCAACATTTGCAAAGAGTGGCTGTGCACTAGAGAGGTGCAGGGTCATCTGAGGCTTTTAAATGTGGCCTTTTGATATTGACTGATGCCCTGATGAATTTTCAGCACACTCCTATAATATGCTACATTTACAATTACTGATATGCCATTCCCTGATTATTGAAAATGATGTAAAAATACTTTCCCAGCAGTAGTCACCTCTTGATCTTTTGGTAATGCCAGAGATCTCCACAGAGCTTTGTTGCTTGCTCTCAGGAGAGAAATGATGACAATACATTAATGATATTATTTTAACATGACCAAGTATGCCAATAAAAAATGCACAGTTATGCTTTATTGAACAATACTCTTCTATAAGCACATTTTCTGCAATTTTAATATGTTATTATGAATATGAAGCATCATGAACGTTTAAAGGAGAAATCCTAAACTATAAATACCAGTTCTGTATCTTCTAAAATATAGTGCTAATTCGCTTCTAATTCTTCAGTGTAGCATAAATGGAGTCACCTAATCATGTGCATTTATTTTCTCAAGAATTACCTCCATGGCATTTTTCTATGATGAATACCTTCTTCCTGGCACAATCATTAGTCATTCAAATGTTCGACCAACATCTTTAACTAATGATGTGTTAATTAATCCAAATGTTTTGAAAAGGGCCGATTGCCTCATTCCTTTTTGCTGTAAATTTCATCAAAGCTAGGAAACTAGCATCTCTAATTTCCTAGGATATTGTCAGCCAAATGAATCCTCCTCCTTGCAAATATTAAATTGGCCCATACAAAGGTTTGAGTTTATTTAATTAATCTATGCCATCCACCTCCAATCAACTGCTCCTTCAAGGAGACTCAACTTTCGGTGCATGTACCTTAAATATCACTCAGACACTACAGCGTTGATGATATTGAATCCCAGGCATGATGAAGTAAATCTTTTCTGTGTCACACCATTTACTTGCATCAATCATGCTAATTTATGTGGATCCAAATATAGGTCTTTTCAGTATGTGATGAAATAATCTTATATGTATTCTCTCCACAGAGAAATGGAAAAAAGAAATTGAAAATGCCAGGGATTGGTTCCTTGATGATGAAAAGTACAAATCCGATGAATCCAAACGGCCTGGAAAGCCTAAAACATATGAAGATATGTTTGGCATGAAGGGATCTTTCAGACAACTATCAGTAGACTAAAGCATTCCTTCGCTAGCATGCTCAGCAAAAATTTCATGTTTCATGTTGTCTGCCTGCTGAAGTTAAATTTTTGATTGATATGAGATAACAGATTGAGATACATAAAAGTCTCTAGAACACTTACCTGAATACTGAATATATATTATGCAACTATCATCAAAATGAGATCACAAGTATACAAGTAGGAAACACAAATATTGTGATTCCAATTTTGACAGGGTCCCCTTCTCCAGACTAATGAATTCCCAAAAATAAAAAGGGTAAATAGCCTAGAGATGGCCTCTGGCCCTGGTGCCATTAGGCACCAAGGCCAGAAGGGTCTATTTCAAACATAAATTCACAAAGAATCAAAAATTAAATTTGCAAATGAAAAATTAAAGGGATTTTGGTAGCTAACAGAGTATTGTAAGCAATAAAACAACTCCACCTTAGAATGCCTCACTTGTAAAAAATACAGAAAAATTTACCCACATATCCTCTTTTGATTCATCATTTTTTCATCCAAGCCCCTTAGCAACACCATTAGTGGTTTCTCTCACAGGAGAAAAAAGTAAAATATGGAAATATCATAGGACCTGTCTTCCAGCTTTGTCACAGCTGGCATATCCTAAAGGAAGAGAGTATCAATATTAATGTCCTATGCTAGATCAATGTTGGTTAGTTTTATGGAAAAAGAAAGCTCCAGGGGTAAGTGCTACATAAATTAACAACCGATGACTGGAGGTAGTATAAATTTGCACTTGTCTTCTCTTTTAAAATACTATCCATCACCAATGAATATTATTACATGATTTGAAATAGGAGTAAAATTATTATTAATAGAAAAAGGTAAAGGGATATATTTTTAAATACATGTGCATTTTTTATTCTATACTTCTGATATTTCCAATTCTGAGTAACCAGAAAGCTTCATTACGATTATTAACAGGGACTAAATATTGAATTGGTGCTGGAGTCCACCTCCGTCAGAATAATAGATGGTGGATAATGTGCTCAGAGCAACTTCAGGAACTCCAGGAAATAATGTTCATGCATGCCCTCTTCATCTTTTTTCCCTCCACTCCAGGAAATAATGTTCCCCCATCTCATCTCTTTTCTGACTGGGATGCACTTGATGTACCCTTTGAGCAAGGCATTAACTTCTCTGCATGTGCTCACAATGATCACTATTACATTTTGATGACAGATTCACACAATGTATATTCTAGTGCTGAAATCAATACTAAAATCAGGATGCTTAAAATTACATCTCTTAGAAGTGGGAATTATATCCAATAATTGACTTACATTCAATTTTCATGGCAGAAAACAGAAATGAATAAGATACTTATTTTCTATTCTATTCTTGTATTCAACTACTAATTCAACAACCACTAATTAGCAAGGGAATATCACATTTCAGGAAACTACCGATTGCTATGTTGAAACCAAAATTTCTTTCAAACAACACTGGCACTGATGAAAAGAGATAACAAAAGTGTTTACGCATAAACAAATGTCAAAAATAGAGATGTACCATTGAAAAGTTAATCCAGGACTTAGTACAAAGTTTGGCTTCCTGATTACAGTGGCTGAGGTAAACATCATGTGAAACAGCCTGAGTATTGAATATTCACAGTCTATGAACCTTAGTTCGAAAATTACTCATAGATAATGGCCTATTTTCCCATCTCTTCTATAACCATCTTTATTTCAGCGCATGCTTTAGCACAATTGAAAATAAGGCTTACATTACAAAGTAGGTGAGAAAAAGGGCCTTGCTCACCTCCAACTTCATTGTAATGGGAAAGGAATAATTGCACTATATTTTAGAGTAGTAGTAGTAGTAGTTTTGAGGGGAGGCGACCGACAGCTGAGGTCATTTGCGCCATAGGGGATGGACAGGAAAGGATGAAGGGTGGAGAGAAACCCGGCGTCGGCATTAGCCTACTCTTTACGAAAGGCGCCAAGGGGTCCGTGGCTTAACGTCCCATCCGACGGACGGCGTACTCACTCAAAGTGCCATCCACAAAGCACTTCAAGTAGGGATCGAGATACCTCTGAAAGATATTCAACACCACCGGGATTTGAACCCGGGCCCTCAGGGTGGGAAGCCAGTACGTTAGCCCCCGCACTATCTCGATCCCCTATATTTTAGATAATTATCCTTATACCTACATGGTACGTATGGTCAATGGACAATGAAAACATTATTATTATTAATCAAGAATCTATAGATTAACAAATAGGGCAATAATTTAGTTCAGTTTAATTGAGTTAGTAAATTTAGGGCAACACCTCTATGTTTACACTTTGAGGAAAAGTAATGCACGTCATGATTTGAAAATCTTATGTATCATTTGCAAGGCCCAGTTGACTTTGTTGCATGGATATACATTTGTGTCATCTGGGAAAACTTGGAACAACATTAAGTAGCAAAGGAGATGGCAGCATTGCTGAAAAAGAGATTAAAAATATTGTGAAAATTCAACTAAGTTTCTGAGTAGTAGAAAATCCTGAAAATGTTGGATAAAGTTATTTGTTTCAATGCAAAAACAAAATTCAGAGTGGACTGTTGCTCTCTTGAAACATGCTGTACCATTCAAAACTTAACGCTTATGCACGCAGATATAGAGCAACGATTCTCAATGTCTCCAGATGCATAAGGCACCAAACTGTCCACACTAAATCCGTAATGGTGTGGCAATTGGAAGTATAAAAGATGCAGAATTAGGCTAGGGGGACTTGTCAGTTAGGGTGATTAAATAAACCCTTAAAAGAGATGGCCTGGTGATGACAGAAAGGAAGCCGTGGCTCCTTTGATAGCCTATGAATTTTATGATGTTGCAGGTCCAACATCCATTCATGGACTTCCCATGAAAGTCAAAGTGAAGGGCATTATTCATCCTGTGATATTTCCTCTTCCCCAGCATAAATCAATACCTTAATGGAAAGCATTTTTCATCATTAGAAGCAGACTAGGAGCTACTGAACATGTTACAACTTGTAACATATGCTGCTGACTCAATACTGGAGCCAAACCAATAAACTTGCACCAAATGTACATTAAACTTTAAGCTTACGATGAAACATAAGATTATATGTTTGGCAACAAATTAGGTGGATAAGAAAATGTATAAGCATTCTTAATTAATCATTCTTTGTAGTTCAAACATCATACATTGAATGTAAAAAATACTTTTTTAAATTAATAAATATGACTTGAAAAGAGCAAAGAACCTCAAAAAAACTAATCGCAATGTTCTTAACCATTAAGAAGAATTTCACTTTCTTCATTCATCCCAATCAACCAACCCCAGCAGTCATATGTTTATGCAAGGCCATCTCCAAGATGTAGAAGGCGTTCAACAGCAGCAAGTGGGTTACTCTTTATGGATTTTATAATGATTACCTAACTGATGAGGTATTATACTAATTAATTATCAATAAGAGGATAACCAGAAGGAGAAATGGTTACCAAAGGGATGATTTTTTGGATTCAGGAAGGGGAGAGGCACGCACGATACCGTAATAGTAATGAGTTTACTAATCAAAAGATATAGAAGTCCAATAAGGAAGTATTTGTTTTTTTTGTGGATTTTGAGAGGGCATTCGACAGAGTAAATTGGGTTATATCAATGAATGTTACAAAGCATAGGAGTAGATCGGAGGAAGAGGCAATTTATCTGTAACTTCTAAGGTAAAGAAGCTTTCACATGGAGAGGGAGTTGATGGCAGAGACATTCAGAAAGGATGCTAAAAAATGATTATTGAAAACATTGATATGGAGTATATAGAGGGAAAATTCATCAGGAAAGTGAGCAAGGGGAAAGAAAATGGCTATGCATGTTAAATGGAATGAAGGGCATAGAAGTTATATGCAATTCAAAAACAGTTTACAGCAGTGTGGGGTGTCAGGCTGTATCTTAGTAGATTAGGAAAAGAAATATAGGGGTTTTAAGTTCATTTCTGTGAAAACCTACCTTAAACGCAAGACTATCGAGTAATAATAACTGATCTAGATGCACCCCTTTTGGTAGCAGAAAGGGATAAGCAGGCCTTTCTCTGACAATATAAACCTCTTCTCTTAGATTTTTACAGCATATATCAACTTCTATGCATGAATATCCACTTGACATGAAGTCACTCATGATAAGAGAACCTGAGAACCCAAATACTCGTATCATTGGTTTGAGTTTTGAATCACTTAATACAGATCTGTGTACCAATACTTTGTGGTCTCGTCAAAATAATGACTATCTAAAAAAATCCAATGATGATTGCAAAACTATTGGACGTATTTTCAGAAATTAGTTAATGATAGGCATAGGTCAGTATGAAAACTAAAGGGTGTCTACCTAAACAGAGCCAGCCAAAAAATTCCTTCCTGAATTTACAAATAAAACACTGATATTGTCAAAAAAAAGAGCTGGCTCCACAAATTGGGGTTAGCTGTCTAAAAAACAGAGCCAGCATAAAAAACTAGGGTCAGCCATCCATACTTTAAGTATTAAATATATCTACAAACAAATATATCCAGCAGCAGAATATTAGTATTAACTGTTGATAAAATTTCACAGTTGCCTAAAAGAAAGGATAGATTTAAAGTTCAGGATTTGGTACTGAGGAGCACGGCCAACAACTAAAGAAATGATACTCAGTCCTGTGCTCTGATACAGAATTCTTTGGTAAGTGCCAAATAATAATAATACATTTATTTGAATGAATGTAAAACTCCAATAGCCGTAAACAGTTTACCTTTCTAAACAAAGTACAATTGAAATTAGTTGGCTAGTGCCACAAGTCAAGAAGGGGTAAAAGGTAAAGAGGACAGGGATAAGAAAGGTGAATATGAATACGCGTATTTCGGCCACAAAATAGCCCTCTTCAGCATACTGAAGGGTAATCGTCACGACAACACAAGTCGAAGTGAGAAAGGGTAAGGGCAATCCGAAGAATATATAGTGTTACATGTGGGGGGGGGGTGAAAAAGACAAGAGCCAATAGACAAGGCTGATGGTAGAGGAGTTTGAAAAGATAGGTTATGTAGTGAGGGGGAGGGGGAATTACACGATCAAGGGAATGACCGTTGCAAAAAGGGGGAAAAGTGAAGGGGAAGTTTAGCACAACCGTTAAGCAAACGTGGATGGGGGAGGGAGAAGTGAAAGGCAACCTACAGACAAATAACCGTTGAGGATGTGGGAAAAAACGCTACAGAGGATGAAGGGAACACCTCAAAAATGGAGAATTGAAAGACTGATTGATTGACTTGTGGCACTAGCCAACTAATTTCAATTGTACTTTGTTTAGAAAGGTAAACTGTTTACGGCTATTGGAGTTTTACATTCATTCAATATTACTAGCCGTAAGAGCTCATTTCTATCAATATACATTTATTTGTCCGGAGATTTGTTGCATATTCATACATACACAAATATAGGACACGTCAGTTATAAATTTCACAATTTTAGAATAGATACAATATATATAGATAGATACCAATGCACTAATATAATTACATATTAATTGCTTAAGCCAGAATTGACGTGTAGTGACAATTCAAGGTATTCATTTACAGAATAGAACATATTATTTTTTAAAAGGTTAAACAGCTTTTTCTTGAAAACAGGTACTTTTGTTTCATATTTGATTTCATGGGGAAGTTTATTGAAAGTCAGCCATGTTTTTTTCCTCTGGGGCACCTCCATATATTTAAATAAAACTGAAGTTATTACTTCAATACACAGTCTATTCTTGGCTTTGAAGAATCCTTTGAACATATCCACATTGCTTTTCTTACAGTTATCACTTGCATTAGACTTTTTATCAAGCTAATCATAGAAAAACTGATCAAAAGATATGCACTTTATCTTATCTAAAACTACTGCAAGTGTCTCTTCAGTAGGTATAAAAGTGTTAAAGGAAGAGTACACATCATCTGAACAGGGAACACAAGAGGGTATATTATAATATTTTCACTATTGTAAATTATTTCTATTACAGTAATTGAAACTCCTGTCTCTAAACTCAGGAGCTATTTTGATTCACACAGCAAATGTGATGGATGATAACTAATAATATTTGTCTCATAGCATTCATAGCTCTGATTGCATAAAGCTAAAATTTCCTCAAGCTTATATGTTTCTCTATGCATAACAGACAAAATAATCGTGGGTATTAACCAGTCTTACACTCTTCCTCTTAAATAATTCTGCTTTGTAATTGAATGAGTGGCCAGAGAGGGTATGCTGAAGTTGTGATTCTTAAAGCAGAGTATCCAGAACTGGCTCAATATAGAGGATGATCATTAATATGCACTAGCACAGAACTTGGTGAATTGAATAGTCTAACACTCTTATTTTTATAGTATTTCCTCTTTTAAACAATAAAGTTTGATGTACTTAGCTTATTCTATACTTGACCACTCTCCTAAGAACTGGAGGCCTATTTGCCTCAGGGTTTCAATAAATTCCAAGTTAAAAATACCATCTGTGGACAATTCTGAGAATTTATATAATTGTCTGTTATTTGCCATAAAGTAAAATTAATATATTTCTCATTGGTAATGCTGTCCATATACCTACTTATTATTCTTGATACAATGCCAGCAGTCTTTAATAAAGAAGCTTACAACCATATAGAATGCCTAGACTATGTAATTCTTTTCAACAATGTTTCTATTATTATGTATATTAGCTTATTGTTCCCAATATATTTTGTGGTTGATTTCGCTTTCAAAATAATAAAATGAGGGACTGGTGATGTTACCTATCATTAAATGCTAACTTTAATTTTGAGAACCTCACTTCCTGAATTGTCCTTATTTCAGCAGATCAAAATATGGCGACTCTAGTTTTGCCCAAACATATAAAAAGACAACCTAAGTCGTTAATCAATCACTGCAAAAACTCAAAACTTAGTACTTAAAATTAATTATAGCCCAAGGATCTATCATGATTTCAAAGGACTAAAGTGAAGATATACCTCTACATTTTCTTCTTTATCATTGGAAGAACAAAAAGTTCAATGTACACCTTGATGTGTTCCAAACATGGCAGACCTTTCATGTCTTAAGCCATGTGGACATGTGGAAAGAAAGATTTCCCCCTATGATACTTTTTTAGCCAGCATGACCTTTTCAAATTCTGTGCAAAGGATATATCATACTACAATAAGCCTAAAGTTTTAAAGGGACATGTTGATGTCAGTGCAGATTGGTTGATCAATCTGCCATTTGTAGCCCAACGGATGCAATCAATAGCTTGATTCTCAGCAAGGCCATTCATGCTGCTATCTCACTTATTAGTGGATGTCATTCAAACCTTTCAAGGATATCTCAATTGAGTTTTACAGCAATTTGAGAGTTGGGGTATCCAACCAATTAACAACCTGCTTCAATTCAGGACAGTATGGCAGTCATAGTCATAATTTGACCAGAAATTGTAAATTACACCAACTGATATCTGCCCTTATAATATCATCTCTTTCACACCAATGGCAAAATTCACTCATACTCAACCACAAATGATCACCACATACACACAAGTTACTATAAATTAGCAATGCCATAAAAAAGCCTTCTAAAAATTTCAGTTAGAATTTATAACACATTACCACACTCATTGAAAACAAGTTATATGATATGTAGTTTCAAATCGAAACTCAAGAACCTCCTCATTAATGGAATGATTTTTTGAATGACATGCAGTTGTAGTGCACAATATTTCTATTGCATGCTACAATAGAAATATTAAGCTTTTAATATCTTTAAGTTCTTCTTTAGTATGTTCATAGTGTTTAAATGTACCTGTATATAGTTGTTTTCTTTTTTTGACAACTAAAATACCTCTATGGTATGCATAGTCAGTGGACAATGAAAACATTGATATTATTAATCAAGAATTTATAGATTAACAAATAGGGCAATAATTTAGTTCAGTTTAATTGAGTTAGTAAATTTAGGGCAACACCTCTATATTTACACTTTGAGGAAAAGTAATGCACGTCATGATTTGAAAATCTTATGTATCATTTGCAAGGCCCAGTTGACTTTGTTGCATGGATATACATTTGTGTCATCTGGGAAAACTTGGAACAACATTAAGTAGCAAAGGAGATGGCAGCATTGCTGAAAAAGAGATTAAAAATATTGTGAAAATTCAACTAAGTTTCTGAGTAGTAGAAAATCCTGAAAATGTTGGATAAAGTTATTTGTTTCAATGCAAAAACAAAATTCAGAGTGGACTGTTGCTCTCTTGAAACATGCTGTACCATTCAAAACTTAACGCTTATGCACGCAGATATAGAGCAACGATTCTCAATGTCTAACATAAAGAGAAAAGTGGTCCATGCCATTATATGAAAGTTTTAACTTTCATTCGCAAGGTACATTCACAATCGTTAGTAATGATAAATGTTTAAAATTAGTTCAATGCTTTATAAATTTGTGGCTCATAGACTATTATAATGGTCAGGCACTTTCCTATACTAAAGCCCGATATATTAAGGGTATGCTGCAATGCAAAACTCATGATGTTTGCCAAGAACCAAGACTGTTACCCATCCATGAGTGAATAATATGGTCATCTCATTTCTTAAGCATCAAATTAGCAATAACTAATGCCATCATAGATTTTCCACTTTGCAATGGGACTATTGGCAAATGTTGCAAGAGAACATTGCGTATATTATTGAATGCCTCAGTTACACCACCAAGTAAAGCTATATAACTGAGTGTACTGACTGCCTCCAATTTATCCCAAATATGTGTGTACAGGTTTCAGCATACAATGCCAAACATCCGGCCACTACCTGAAGATCTACAAGAAATAGCAAGGACCCAACTGAATGAAGACCCTAAAAGGATTGATAATGACTTACAACACATAAAAGATTGGCTCTCCAAGCAGCCTCACCTTACAGCTAGGATGGGCAAGTAAACATTTTAAATGTAACGTAATGATTTTGGGAGAGCAAAAATCCATGTACATTGCCTATATGCCGAATAAAGGTAGGTTTATGGTATTCTACTATCTCTCTACTACCTATGGTACTCTACTATCTTGATTTTTAGCAACTATTTTACCCTGAATCACATAAAAGTGATATCAAATATGTATAGAGTACATGAAACACCATTATTAACAAATCCAACTCCTGTAGTGAATCAGTCATCCAGTTCAAAAATGGAAGTGTGCCAAATTAAGTAAATTGTATCATTATATTCCTTGTTTTCTTTGTATTTTCTAAACAGAGCTACATATTTCTAATATCTAATAAGAATATGAAAATTACAAGCAAATGACAGGGAGGGAACAGGTAAGATATTAGGTGGCCATAGCTTTTATTTCAATGGCTAATGATTTAATAGTGCCACTGACAAATTTATAGGTTCCATTAATACTCAAAGACTAGGGAGATTTTATAAGGGTTGGGAAAATCGAATCCAAATATTAATATACAAATATATTCATATATACCCTCCTTCCCAAAGGAAGAAGGGCATGTATGAATGTGACAAAGACAAAAGAAGTGTGTAAAAACGTGGAAATATGGAAAATTAGTACAAGATACTGTTTCCCATTACAGTCTAAAAATCTAGTAATATTTGCCTGTGCCTAACTCCAAATAAAAAATTCATAAAGGGAATTTATAAAATAGTTACAGAAGGTCTGCTATTAGGTGGTTTGTGTACTTATTCCAGTGAATGTGTTTGATTACTCTATTTATTTAATGGTCTAGACTCAACAAAATATTTTAATCAATGCTTTATAAATTCATCATTGGTAGCTAAATAAAACATGCAAAGGTAAGATGAGTGTTCGTTGCCTCCAGTGTGACTTTATGGAATTTTTATAACATTGAAATAAAATGAAATTATTAGCTTAGTTATTCCACACACTTTATTTAAAAACACGACTAAGGTTTCAACCTTGAACGTCATCATCAGGTAGTCCTCATAGAAGCAGTCTGTACCAAGTATATATACCAAGTTTGCTTCTATGAGAACCACCTGATTGTGACGTCCAACGTCAAAACCTGGGTCATGTTTTTAAATAAAATGGGTGGAATAACTAGTCAATGATTTCATTTCATTTCAAGATGAATGTTATTAAGGGCCCATTTAATATGCTAGTTTTTTGCTTGAATTCAATTGATTAAAATGTTAGCGCCGGTCTGGCCAATGTCTCTAAACATTACAATTCCATTTACCTATTCTCTGAAAACAATGAAAATTGAAATACAAAATTTGATAATCCACATATTATAATGTAGCCAAGTGCTGCACCATTTATTACATATGCAGACTTCAAACAAGCCAAAAAAAGAACTGGTGAACAGCTTTAAGAAACAAGCCCCTCTCTAGCCTAACCCAACTTTGTAAAAACCATCAAATGAAAGAGTTAAATTTACAGCAATAAATCATCTTATAAATAAGTTACCCTTTTCCTGCAACAAAACAGCAAATTTACATTTTAGATGACCAGTTCCTGATTGCTTTCCTGCGTGGGTGCAAGTACAGTTTGGAGCGA
Source organism: Hetaerina americana (assembly GCF_022747635.1). NCBI lineage: Eukaryota > Metazoa > Arthropoda > Insecta > Odonata > Calopterygidae > Hetaerina > Hetaerina americana. The sequence continues at coordinate 5,423,503 of NW_027286863.1, forward strand.
ACCAAGGAGAAACTAGACTTCTACTACACGGTGAGGACATCTCTGAATGAATATTTTAATGATCGTGACCCAATGAAGCCTGAGATACAAAAAATTCTAGATTTAGGGTAAGGCCAACTTCTCCACTACACACAACAATTTCTTTGGGCATTTTAAATATCTACCCATTTTATTGCATTTCAATGGAGTGGTGAAATATCAATAATTTAAAATTTATTGTTTTTAACCAGGGTAATGCTACCACTGCCGGAGCCAGATGATCTTGGAAGAAAAGTTTTTTTGGTTAGAATGGGCATTCAGAATCCTAATGAAACGCATATGTCTGACATAATCAAAGTGAACCTCATGACAATGGATTATATGGTTATGAAAGATGACAGATTTACCGTTGCTGGTGTTGTATCTGTGCTTGATTCGAGCAAATTCACATTGTCACATGCAGCACAAATGACTCCAACAATGATAAAACAAGTCATGAAGTGTAGCGAGGTTAGTCAGCATTTATTGGTAACTCATTTAACTCTTTAAGTTAATTACCTCATTTAATCAGTTATTTACCAACATTCTGGAGGGTTAAAGTATTCATAATTTTAATGAAGGATCTCAGGTTTTCCCGGCGTATGGTATTCAAGAAGTTCTCTCGAGTTTCCCACTGGGTCAGGTTGCAGTACACCGACGTTTCGAAGGCTGACTCTGCCATCGTCTTCAGGGTGAAGTATTGAGCATGAAAAAGGCCTGGTATTTATACACTCCGCCGGGGCTCAGGTGTGCCCTGATTGGCACACTATTGCTTCCGGCCAATCAGGGCACACCTGAGCCCCAGCGGAGTGTATAAATACCAGGCCTTTTTCATGCTTAATAGCGGCCTGCGAAGGGTTTTTCGGGTTTCCCCTTCGCCTAGGGTAAATGCCAGGCCAATGCTACCCCGCGAAATGATACATGCAATAGCTGAACAAAAGACATTATAAAACAGCTTTTAGACCCTGAAGAGGCGCACAGCCTAAAACAGGGCTTCCTTGTTTGTTGTACACTGTTATTTATTGTTACCTGTTATCTGTTATATGATTGATTTATAAATGTTATGTACAACAACTTGGATAAATAAACAACTTTTGAACTTGAACTTGAATATGCTCAATACTTCACCCTGAAGACGATGGCAGAGTCAGCCTTCGAAACGTCGGTGTACTGCAACCTGACCCGGTGGGAAACCCGAGAGAACTTCTTGAATTCATAATTTTATTTTGTAGTTTGCTATTTATGAGCTACTGGGTACAGAGGATGACTATTCTGTATGAACACAATGAGTAGATTTAAAGTCAGTGATTGGTGCAGTGTCCATGTGAAGGCCATCTTACTCATGATATCAGAATTCTATTTAACTATCTCTGATAATATTGGAACAATATTAATTTGTAGCTAAAAATCTCCACTCTTCAAAACCACCATAACACCATCATTAGATTCCTTTGTGAATGATTCCCCTTAAAAGTCACCAACCATTGTTTCATGGTGATACTTATTGAATCCTCAGAGACCCTAAAAATAGCAATTCCGTTCAGATCCGGACCGAATCTCATGCTGAAAATAAAGTATCTAGCCATGGAAAATCCTGAAATCCACCTTCACATTTACACTTGAGCACATTTCTTAGTCTCTTACAGTTGAAGACTACTTCCAAAGTCATGCTTTAGAGTCGTGAGTAAGAAAGTAATTCCTTACAATGTAAAATAACTTTGAATCTCACTCAAAAGCATCCATCAGAGCCCACACAAAGGTAAGAGGCATGTCAAACCATGAAATTCTTCCAAAATGAAATGGTATTTGGGGCAGCAGATAGTGTAAACTGAATGGTAAGCCATCCAAACACAGCCCTTTAAAGGCAGAGAGCAACTGTATAAAAGGATAACCCTCACCATATTTCCTGTCTTCCCAATGAATTGTCAACAGAAGGCTACAAAAGTACCAGGAACAACCTAAATAAATAATAATGAACAAATGATGACACTTTGCCGCTAGATATTGATTTAATATATGACCAGTTTCGATGCACTACAGGCCCATGTACAAGGAAACATGTCATGTATTAAATTAATATCTAGTGGCAAAGTGTTATCATTTGTTCATTATTATGTTCAAATTTCACCAAATCACACCTGACATTGTGCAATGTAAACCTATTTAAAATCAGTTTGGGAGAAAAAGAAAAGTAGGTGAACATGTAAGTGGTAATGATAGCATGAATAGAAAGAAACATAGAGTATGAAAACAGAGCATTTTTTGGATTTTGAGAAGGCTAATGACTGGGTACAGTGAACAAATTTTTTATCCAATTTTAGAAGTTTTAAATATAAATGTAAAGCAGCCACTGGGTAATAAACTTCATTGTAGTTATTAAAATATTGTTTGTATGTGATGTGGATGGCATTTTGTACGTGATGTGGAAGTTTGTTTGTATGTGATGTAGAAGTGTCATTGTATGTAAAAATATTTGGTCTCTTATCTGTTTTTATTGTGCGTGCATGTATGTAACTTTCGTTGTAAGATTATCTTTGACCAAACTTGACTGTTGCCACCAGGAAAATCGCCAAATTGCAACAAAAAAAGAAAATAAATAAAATGAGATGGAAATATCGAGGGAAAAGGTGTACTATGCTGGGAGGGTAAATAATTTATTTGATCCTGTACATGAGCCAGATGGCAAAAGTAAGGATAATGGCGGGAGAATTGGAATGGACAGGGATATGCAAGAGAGTAACATAGAGTTGAGTGATCATTAGAGCTTCTTAGTCTACATGAAGAGGAAATGTTAAACATGGCAGAAAAATTGGGAGGATAAGGATTGCAGTTATTGCTGAATGCATTACAGGAGCAAAGTTAGAAGTATATAATGAGCATTAGCTACAAGAAATCAAAATAATGAATTCCTTGGCATGTAGGAATGGGTAATTTAAGCAATGAATTATAAGGTCTTAATCTGGATTAGGAAAGCCACATGTTTGGGCAATACCAATTTTGGAAGAGAATGGGCGTAATATTAGGGGCATTATAAGAAAAATGAAAAAGATGGCATGTAAGGGAAGGTCTTTAAATGCCTCAATATGGAGCAGAATACTGTATCCATTCAATACATGGCCTTTGAGGAAACAGGATGAGCATAGATTGGAATATTTTGAAAAGGGGGTACAGGAAATGATTGAGAAAATAAGTTGGACAGATAGAAAGGCTTACTACCAAGTTTGAACTATGTTGGGAGAAAGAAGTAAGTTGCTACGTGAAACCTGAAGAAAGTAGAAAAAGTGAGTGCAGAGGTTGGCTGCTTAAGTTCACAATAGAATGTAAAATTTCAGTTAAGCATGGTAAATGAAGGAAGAGAATGGATTCTTTAGACTGAATGCAGACAGGAGGTGACAGTACTAAGAAGGAAATAATGTAAGGTACATAATGCATGATGTAGTACAGAATAGAGGTTGGGGACTGTCTAAAGCATTCCTTTAATATTATTAAGTGCATCAGGATAGCACGAAAGCTGAATTCAATTGGAAAGGCTATCTTTGAATAAATACAGGAAATTACAAAATATAATTTCATTCATATAAGAGAGGAAATTAAATAAGTACCATACGGCGGTAAGAGGTTAATTTACTGTACCTCTATGGAAAATAGCAAAGTAAGTACAAAATATTGAGAAGGGTGCCATTTGAGTAGTAAAGGTAGGAAGGAGAAGTAGAAGTGTTAACATAATTTAATAATGGAATTAACAGGATTACAAAATGGTCAAAATGGTTTTAAATGATTTTCTATATGCTGTAATGATCCCATTGGCCAAAAAGGAAAGCTTTCTGTGGAAAATTAGGGGGTAGAGGGAGATGCTAAATCACAAGGCTAGGTCACTTGCTGGAGAGTGCATTGACAATGGATGCAGGATCATTTTGATGTAAACGACGCTTTTGCTTAAGGCCCCATTCAGATAAAAATTCATTGTGAAAATAATTTTTTTTCTCAAACATTTTTCTCTGAAGTTCATGGGTCATCTAGAAACAAATAAACAGTACATAAAACTGCTGGACATTATCATTATTGTTATTCTACCAGTTAAGGTAGCTTTTGAATGGCCACAATCTATACGATTGTTCAACAATACATTTACTAGCCTCACCTGACAAAAAATGTAACCTGAAATCGGACACTACCGTTAGTCCCTTTCCATTTCCATATACCTCTACTCCCTCCACTCTATTGATACGCCTATGCCATTCCTTCCCCTTCCTTGATTGCCCAAACTTATCCTCTCTGTCCCAGTCTTTGACACCCCATTCAAAATGCTCTGAATCACTCTTTCCTTCAACAATCCCTCATCAACAATCCCTTCTTCTACCCCACCATGCCCAACACTACCTCATTTGTTTTCCTTTCTGTCCATTTCATTTTTTCCATCCTTCTCCACACCCACATTTCAAAAGCCTCCAATCTACACCTATCATCTTGCTTCAATGACCATGTTTCCACACCACACAAAATCATGCTCAGTGTTAAAGTTTTGCGGACCCATTTCATAACCTCCTAACTCAAAAACCAATCTTGGCCTAAGGCAATTCTCCGTCTTTGGTCCATACTACTTGACCATTTTGGTCTCAAACACTTCCAAGATAAGAACTGTTCCCCCGGGCCTAATTCATAAACTCCTATTTTTATATTTAACTTAGCCTTCCCCTTTCTCAAAAATCACATAATCTTTGTCTTGTTTACATTTATTATCATCCCATACTGATCATACTGTATTTCCAATGCACTTAGAAATGTTTGCAAACCATTGACATCCCTGCCATACCCCTCTTCATAACACTACCCACCTGTACTCTTCATCCATCACTTGCACCTGAGAAGTCTGTGGTATGTTCAGGTTTCATATGAATCCTATTCCAATAATCTACACCTATTTTCTCAGTCATAACAATACAGTCATTTATTTCACCCGATTCACTCTATCCAAGTTTTTTTAAAATCAATTAAGCATAAATACATCCTGATTGTATTAAATGTTCCTCTCTTCCAGTGACCTCATGACTGCTGTGGCATCACATGTCCCCCTCCTCTTCCAGAATACAAACAGATCATCCCCTAAGCTTTCCATTCTCCCTGCTCACCATTGCCACCCTCTATTTATGATCCTTAGAGCAACTTTGGTTGCATGTGAAAGTTAACACATGTTGAATAGATTTATTAAAAATTCTTCAGCTCAATTCTATGTACATGGTTTGCCATAATTAAGTATTTTCATAATAACTGTAGGTAGGGATTGATGGAAAGTTTGCCTCCATCTGCTTTACAATTCAATTATTTTTCCACTCTAGGATGGATACCCTGTCAGGCCTAAAGGAGTCAATTATATACATGCATCATCAACTTTTGAAACAATTTTTAATCTATTGAAAGCCTTCTCAAAGGAAAAACTTCAAAATAGAGTAAGTACTTATTTGCTCATTGAGTTGTCATACGATAGTGTTTCTGATTATGATGCTAAATACCTACTTTCATTAATAATATGGTTATACTTCATAATCATTTGCATCAAAACATTACAATGATTCCCTTTTGTATATATAGTAATGGAGTCTTTGCACTATGATGACCAGAATTTTGTCTAACTTGCAAAATGCTTGCATGCTAGTTTAATATAATTAGTGGATATGATCAAGGACCATAAACATTCTCAATGGAAAAAATATTCTTTCAGTTCTTTGTCCATGGAGATGATATGAATTCATTGTTCAAGAATGTTCCTAAAAGAATATTACCCAATGAATACGGAGGAGAAGCAGGCCCCATCAGTGACTTGGCCAGTATGTACTTCCACTTTAATTTCACATTTTAAAAATTTAGCTCTTTATAACATTTTGTCTTGCCAACATTTTCCTACTTGTGTTCTCTTTAAACAGTGCATGTGGTAACAACATCAAATCCATGAGAAAACAATTAAAAATTGTTACTTTTAAGTAGTTGATAAAGTCACATATTACGTAAGCGGATCATGTAGATCATCACAGTAATAATAATAATACTTCATTCATTTTGAATAATGGTACACCCATATTAAATGTTATTTAATACACAAGCATAAGTTCTTGAATGTGAAGAAGATTCTCACAAAAGAATTCATCCAATGAGTAAAAGGGATGAGAAAATAACCAGGTAGGATACAGTCTGATTTCAGCTGAGTAGGCAGATAGTTTTACAGTCGTATGTTCATATTATGAAATGTGTTGTAAGTTGATGACAATCAGTAGTATTTAGATTCGATTTACGTCTTGTATGTTAGTTATGGATGTTAGATCTTAATTGGTAAGCTTCTAGACTAACTTTCACATGAATCAGAGCCTTGAAGATATATAAACCAAATACAGCCATGATCCCATATCTAATAAAAAAGGTTTGTAAGGAATCATGTGGTGGTATATGGTAGCAAGAGAGCACATAGCTTTCTTTTGTAGTAGCAAAATTTGTTTAGCATGTAGGGAATGATCCCATAGCTCAACACCATAATTCAAATGACATTGGAAGAAGAATTGCATGGTAAAGTGTTAAACAATACTCATTTGAAATGAAAAAGTTGAGTATTCTTAACGAATAAACAGCTTTACTCAGTTTATTACAGGTCTGACAGATGTGAGTCTCCCAGTTAAGTTTTGTATCAATATAAATTCGTAGTATTTTAACAGTTTCAATAACGGTTATTTTTGATTTAAGACTGCACACAATAAACTCAGTTTTGCAAGTATTTAAATATAAATTATTAACATCAAATAATTCCTTAGCCTGTCTTTGGGTAGTGCTAGATAATAATTTTGCATCTTCTAGATGTTGTTATTTTTGCACAAAAGTAATGTCATCAGCATATAAAACAGATGTAGGTTTCACATCACAGGGCAAATCATTAATCATGATCATGAAAAGAACTGCGCCAAGCAAAGAGCCCTGTGGTACACCACATTTTACTTAAAGAGCTGCAGATCGACAGCCATCAAGTCCAACCAATTGGTGGCAATCATCCAAATATGACTTCTTTAGTTTCAGTGCAACTCCCTTAACACGATAATATTCTAGCTTTGTCAGTAACATTGAATGATTAACATAGTTGAAAGCCTTACTAAGGTCACATAGAGTCACAGAGACTGATTCCTTCTCTTCAAATGCATTAATGACATAATTAACTATGGACTCTACTGCCCAAATCGTAGATTTTTTAGATCAAAAGCCATACTGTGATTTGGAAAAGAGATTATTTGGCTCAAAAAATTACATATTTGATCTTTCATAATAGCTTTAAAAATTTTACCAAAAATGGGGACTATGGAAATGGGGTGGTAGTGAGCTAAATCATTTTTATCAGCTTTCTGATAGACAGATACTGCTTTGTGTTGTATATGTGTAATCAAGTTGCTGTTGTTTTGTACAAGGTTGGTAACATTGTCTCTTTTGGGCTGGCTTGAGCGATGTTTGTATGTGTTTGCTTTTGTTTTTGTAGAATAAAAGTAGGAAGTCGTTTTTTTTTAAACGTCACTTCCGGCCCCACGTTAAGTTGAACATGTCGTCTCAATAATTGCTAAAGATCCTAAATCCTGTTTCGTCACCACGCTGCAAGAAGATCACAACAGGTTATGGGCCCAGAATGTGGAAATAGGAGTGTGAGATCAGTTTGCATGAGATAATTAGGTTCAATTAAACTGATTCCGGCCTTGTAGTCAACCGAGCTGTACTCGTAAATTGTTGCCTCGTGTTTGGATGACAAGTACAATGGAATCAAATGTCATCAACAACATCACGTACGGAGGTTCATTGCCTCAAATTGATAAATTGCGAGGATCGGTGAATTACGAGCAGTGGAAAATGGACGTGGAAATGTACTTGCTTCACGAAGACCTTTGGGACTACGTGGAGAGTGAAGTAGCAATGGACGCGTCAGCTCATGAACGAAAGCAGTCACAGCGAGCAAGGGCGAAAATATATTTGCTACTAGAACAAGGACCGAAAATGGAAGTCATGGAGTGCAAGACGGCCAAAGGTATGTGGGACAAGCTGCAGCACACCTATGAAGATAAGGGTGTGAACAGGCATGTCGCCCTTATAGACCAGCTGTTCGACATCAATTTGGGAACGTGCACAAATATGGAGGACTATGTTCAACGTTTCACAACAGTCGATGCGAAACTAAAAAGCATTGGCAAGAAGATTGACGACGAGCTGCTCGCGGTTTTGATGCTGCGGGGCCTGACGGTTGAGTACAGACCGTTTCGAATGGCTCTAGAGAATACAGTCACAGGGGTCATCAAGTCTGACCTAGTGAAGCAGAGGCTACTGCAGGAAGGGTACAAACGGGCCACAGATTCCAAGGAGCAGCAGGTTGTATTCTATGCCAAGCGGAACCAGAGGCATCAGGGAGAGTGCTCATCGTCCTCGGAGCAGAGTTCGAGTACGTCCGGGGCCAGAGGTAAGCAGAACAAGAAGTCCACCTTCGATCCGAGAAAGGCCAGGTGCTTTAAGTGCGGAGTGATCGGGCACATCAAGAGCGATTGTCCCGAGGAAGGGGCAAAGGTGTCGTGCGGGAACAGCAAATCAAGTGGGGGTGCCAAGAAAGGGAATCCAGTTGCCTGGTTGACAGCCCTTCGTTGTGAAGTGGGGAGTCATAAATGGTACATTGATTCTGGGGCGAATTCCCATATGGCAAGAACTACGGAGTACTTTTCAGATTTTCGACCAGATGCAAGTGACGAAGTAACAGTTGCTAACCATGACAAAATCAAAGTGTCAGGTATTGGTAGTGCATCAATGGATTTGATTCAGGGAAGTACTGCCACCATATCAAATGTTAATTATGTGCCAGATCTTTCAACTAATTTGTTGTCTGTAAATAGGTTAGTGCAAAAGGGTACTGCTGTTTTATTTGATTCATCTGGGTGCAAACTATTTGATGCTGAAACTTTACATGTAAAGGGAGTCATTCAAGCCTCGGGAACAGAGGAGAATGGGTTGTACAGTCTAGATTTAAAACAGTGTACCTCAGGTGACAATGTTGTCAGGGAGGGTGCTGTGGGATTAGCTGCAACTACTGAAGGGAATCATTCTCAGCTATTATGGCACAGAAGGTTAGCGCACTTGGGGCATAAAAATATGCAGACATTAAGGGGGCGTGCCAGTGGTCTGGATTATCCATGTAATAAGCCTCTTCAACCGTGTGTGGCATGTGTAGAAGGAAAGCTTGTTAAAAAACCTTTCACTGTGGGACCGAGAACGGAAAGGGTGAGTGAAAAGCTGAGTTTGGTGCACTCAGACCTGTGTGGTCCAATGGACCCTCCTGGCAATAGGGGAGAACTGTACATGCTCACATTTATTGATGATTGCACTAGAAAAATTTTTGCCTTCTTCATTAAAGGCAAGGAAACACATGTTATCCTAGAATGTTTCGTAACCTTTAAGGCTAGGGTAGAAAATGAAACGGGGAACAGGATTAAGTGTTTGCGGACGGATAATGGTAGTGAGTACATGGGGCGGGCTCTGCAAGAAGAGCTTAGAGCAAAGGGAATAAAACATGAGACAACGATACCATATAATCCTGAGCAGAATGGGCTAGCTGAAAGGGCAAATCGCGTCATTATAGAGAGGGCTAGATGCATGTTATCCGAGTGCAAGTTACCTAAGAGCTATTGGGTTGAAGCATGTAAAACAGCTGTGTATTTAAAGAATAGAGTACCAGCTAAGGGAATTGGGAATGAATTACCTGAGGAGAGATGGACAGGTCATAAGGTTGACCTTAGTCATTTGAGGGTGTTTGGTTGTATTGCCTATGCTCATGTGGCCAAGGCCATGAGAAAAAAGCTAGATGCCACATCCAAACGGTATTACTTTGTCGGATATTGTGAGGAATCCAAAGGTTATCTCCTGGCGAATCCTGAAAACATTGGACGAGTAACAAAAGCGAGGGATGTAGTGTTTTTTGAGGACAGTTTCAGGGAAGAGCATTTAACTGGGAAAACATTGAGGAATACAATTATTCTGCCTGAACTTTTAGGGGGGGGCGTGTGTTTCACCTCCCAGCCCCAGACAGAGGTCAGCATAAATGATCAGGCTGAAACTAATGAAAACACTAGCACAAGTAGTGAGGGTAATAATGATACCTCAAACATTGAGACTGAAGGAAGTGGTCGTGTCTATTGTGGGCAAAATTCAAGCTCAGGTGATGATAGCCAGAGGGAGGAGAGTATTGATCCGGGAGAAAGTAGGTATCCTGTTAGGAATAGAATACGAAAGGAATTTCCAGATCATGTTTTATTTTTGGCATCAATTAATTCAGCCTGTAATCAACCAATGTCTTTGTACTGTGATCCTCAGACTGTTCAAGAAGCTTTGTCTTCAAATGGGGATGAATGGAGGAAGGCCATGCAGGAAGAATGGGAAGCTTTAGCAAGGAAGGGCGTCCTTTCTTTAGCTGATTTGCCTGAAAACAAAAAAGTTGTAAAATGTAAATGGGTTTTCAAGCGAAAGGTGAATGCAGCTGGGGAAATAGAGCGTTTCAAGGCAAGGCTGGTAGCAAAGGGTTATTCCCAGGAGTATGGTACTGATTACCATGAAACATTCTCTCCTGTAGTAAGTTATTCTGCCTTGAGATTGTTGATTGCATTGTCTGTGGAGCTAGATTTAAATATCACTCATCTAGATGTGACTGCAGCCTTCTTGAATGGTGATCTTAAAGAGTCAATTTACATTGAGCAGCCTGAAGGTTTTGTAATTGAAGGGGCGGAGAGTAAGGTGTATTTGCTGCATAAGGCAATATATGGTTTAAAACAAGCATCCAAGGCATGGTATGACAAATGTCGGAGTATTTTTAAAGGTCTTGGTTTCAAGAATTTGACAACAGAATCATGTATTTATGTTAAGGGTATTGGACTTGATATTTGTGTAATAGCTGTATATGTGGATGATTTTTTGGTGTTTTGTAAGAATGGTGACACTGTGAACAAGTTAGTTTCATCATTAAAAAAACATTTTGAGCTGAAAAATCTTGGAGAGGCCAAAAGTATTCTAGGGATGAGGTTAACTAGAACCAGTGAGGGAATTGAACTGAATCAGGAAGAGTTCATCAAAAGCATGCTGGTTAAGTTTAACATGTCTGATGCTTGTGCAGCCTCTACACCCATGGAAGTTGGGTTGGATGTAGCTCCTGGAGATCCAGATAAATGTCCTGATGTACCTTATCAAGGATTAATTGGTTGTTTAATGTACGCAATGACCTGTACTAGGCCTGACATTGCTTTTGCTGTTTCAAAATTAAGTAAGTTTAATAATAGCTTTAATATGGAACATTGGAAGTTGGCAAAAAGGGTTTTGAGATATTTAAAGGGCACATCAACGTATCGCCTTGCCTACTCAAAATCTGGTGGGTTCCTTGAGGGCTATGCTGATGCAGATTTTGCCAGTGATAAGATTGATAGACTATCTCGTACAGGGTATGTTTTTAAATTTGCTAAAGGGGCTGTAGCATGGGAAAGTAAAAAACAATCCTGTGTGGCTTTATCCACAACGGAAGCAGAGTATGTCAGCCTAACTGCTTGTACCAAGAAAGCTATTATATTGTGTCGAATCCTGAGGGAAATTTTGAAACAGGATTGCAGAAAAATATTTGGCACAGAATCTGTGTGCATGTATAATGACAATCAGTCAGCAGTTAAGAATGCCAATTGTGTTGATGTAAAGGAAAGATCTAAGCATATAGATGTAAGGTTCCATTTTGTAAAAACAGCTGTGACAGATGGTAAAGTGTTTGTGAAATTTAAGTCAACACATGAGATGCCTGCAGATATGCTAACTAAAAGTTTATCTAAGAAAAAACATTTTAACTGCATGAAGGATGTGAATGTCTGGGGCAACTAGATTAAGTGAGGGTGTTGTATATGTGTAATCAAGTTGCTGTTGTTTTGTACAAGGTTGGTAACATTGTCTCTTTTGGGCTGGCTTGAGCGATGTTTGTATGTGTTTGCTTTTGTTTTTGTAGAATAAAAGTAGGAAGTCGTTTTTTTTTAAACGTCACTTCCGGCCCCACGTTAAGTTGAACATGTCGTCTCAATAATTGCTAAAGATCCTAAATCCTGTTTCGTCACCACGCTGCAAGAAGATCACAACACTTTGGAATATATTAGAGCTGTTGGAAAATCTCCTGTCTCAAAACATAAGTTGACTAACATAGCTAATGATTCCGCAATGAACACAATAATGTCCTTTATTAGGGAATTAGATAGACCATTAATATCCTTATTGGTGGATTTTTGAAATTTTTTAACAATCAATATAATATCAAATGGAGTAAAAAAATCCCATTTAAAATTTAAAGTATTTGGAGGAAGGTTTTGCAGCATATTGCAAATATTGGCAGCGTCTAAGTTTCAAGAGAAGAAATTGTCTTCAACAGCTTTGAAGAAAAATTATTTTCAGTATCTGGTGTAAAAGAAGGATTTTCTTTTCCCTACCATGACCAACTTCTTCATTTATTTTTTGCATTCAATATAAAATCCTTATGGGCTTTATTTGTTGCACACCTGAGTTATAATTATCTCTTTAGCATTTCAAGTAAGCATCTTTGTAGAGCAGACTTTCACTGGTTTTGTAAGAGTGGTGGTAACTAAGTAAATCATTTCTAAGAGCTAATAATTTCCCAGTATAGCAGAGATTATATTTAATTTTAGTGGGCATAGAGTTAAGTATTTTTTTAGGAAAGCATTGTTCAAAAATGTCCAGGTAATCACATAAAAAACTTGAAAAACAAGTTTGCTTTACAGAGTCTGCACAAATACCAAGCCAATTGATACAAGATAGCAGCAGTTGGAAACTCTCTAAACCTTCTCTTGTCATGGGCCTCATGATAAGGGTTTAACCTCTATTTGAGGATATCTTTTGAGTTATTTGAGTCTTAAAAGTGAAGCTTACACCTGAAGCTTATCACTCTTCCTTCCAAATTTTCCTAAACTATGTACACTCCCATTTTTCTTTGATAATACCCAGTTCTTTACTATCCTCCACGATTTTCTCTGCAGCCTGCTGGTACTCCTTCCTTGTCAATCCATTTAATGCTTCTACATTCCATTTTCTAACCCGCTACCCCTGCCTAATCTTTTTGAAGTGGACACTACATTTCATAACAACGAAATTGTGGTCAGAGTCCGCATTCGCTCCCAGGAAGCTGTGCGAATTTATCCCACTGTTCCTAATCCTGGGCCTTACCAGAATATAATCTAACTGATACCATTCTGAGTCACCTGGCATTTTCCACGAATACCTATGCCTTTTGTGGTTTCTAAACCAAGTGTTGGTGGAGACCAACCCCCATCTTCTACAGAACTCAATTGCTTTCTCCCCATGGTTATTCCTCATACCTAAACCATTGTCCCCTGCCCCATCACCCTACCCTCTAACTGATCATTTATCCTATCTACTTCTTCATCCTTATGATTGCTCGATGGCATATATACCTGAATAATGACCAAGTTTGTTGGTTCTGCTTTTATCTTTACTAGTAATATTCTATCCATTACTTGTTCTATGTTCACTACGCTTCTTCCTACCTCTTTATTCAATATTATTGCAACCCCTTGTTGGCTCTTGTCCCCGCCACTGTATATTATTCTATACTGATCACTCCAGTAATCCCCTCCATTCATCCATCTCAACTTGCATGAGCCTAAAACACCTATATTTCCTCTTTCCATCTCTTGCTCAATATTCTCTAATTTAGACACTGCCTGTGTCTTCTGACCTGCTGCTCCCGGTTTTCCCTTGCAAGGGTTTTGTGAGATGACGACTGCGGAAGCCTTGCCTCTCCCGCTGCCGGGCGCGACACACGGCCGATTGAGCCGAGTCCAGTAGTTGCCAGGACTCATATTCTCTTTAGTGTCCATCATTTTGATCTTGGGAATGATAATTGAGGTGGTTTCCCATAGCTTCCTCAATAGTGTTTTTGACGTGACACCATCACTCAATGGCCACCCCACTGGGGTCAGATGCCTTCACAGCCGCCTCACTGAGGAACAGACACTGCATGGAATACCTTTCATCTGGCTCCCAACCTTTGACCTAACTGGCATGGGTAACCCTACCAGGAGCAATTATTATTACTCCCGCCAGCACAGCTCTAGAGGTCATCCGAAGGCACAAGCCCTTCCACCACGTCAAGGTTGTAGCCCATGGGAGGGTTATTCTAATATGCATAATATATTTCATGGAACGAAATAATGTGGGCCAATGCTTGCCTACCCATTTTCATGCTTACTGAGTCAAATGACACTACTGTGCAGAGCAAGGGAGAGAGGGGGAGCCGGTGATGGCAGAGGCAGGTGAATAGGTGCTTGGAGGTTTCCTGTTAAATGCTATGTTATGTCACACTAAGATCAGACTGAAATATCTGCATTTTCCCACCAAATTGGTCATTTTTACCATATTAACTCCAAAAAATTTCAAATTTGGAAATAAGCACCACCCTAATGCATCGAGCTCCTTCTAATAATACTAGCATGGAAGGGGTAAAATGAGACATTTGGTAATAGAAAATGCAATTTTAAAAAAAAATCTCTCCTTCAAATCATAACAGAGAGATACTTAATATATCCTAATACCACATACAGCCATGTTTTGCTGAAATCACCATCAAAAGACATCATTATGCATCTTATACTGCTTACTGAGGTTCCATAGTTATCTGCCCCTCCTTGAAAGGTACCTAGAGATATGAGGTATTATTTTTAGCCTTCTCTACTCCCTCCTAGGTCAAGAGCAAACCATACGGATTTGTTGGGAAGAATATCTTTGTTTCTATCCCAAATCATCAAACACTCATTTTCACTCTCCAGCACCCTCTGCTCTTAATGATGCTCCATGTTAACTTTCACTTATGACCCAATGTTTTCCAAGGAAGACTGAAGTTTTCTTAATACCTGAGTAATATGGATGTTTGATTGTGAAGTGCTAATGCTTACTTGGTACACTATAAGAAACCTACCTTGCCCCTAATATATGTTAAAAATGCTATGGTATTTTATGCTTAACACTATTTCTGCCATAGAGAACTATCAGAAGTGCCAAAGTTTAAAGGCCATGGATAAAGCTCTGCTAGGCATTCATTGATGTATCTTTCAGTATAATTTTTAATATCTTTGATTTTTCAAAACACCCATTTATTCTTCCACCACAGGATAACTTTGAAAAGAACATGACTGTGCCTATGATTTCCCCATTTACTGACTGTTCATGGTTAGTTTTTATTGATAAGACCAGAAAATAATTTCAAATTTATTTTCCAAATTGTGCTCTTACCTTGATGAAAATGTTTTATTTCTGTCAATATATTTGGATATTATGGCCACTTTCCTTAATATCAATGCTTGAAAGTAAAGTTTGCACAGTACTTGAGTTAATGCAATAAAATTAAGTTTGATAATCCAATACCTTGATGTTTCTTCATTAAGTTGGAACTTTTTTATCTTAATAGAATGACATTATCAACTTTTGTTCACTTAAATGGAGAACATGCACATTGAGATGGCTTCTGAGGAATCAATATTCAACCATTCCCCAACTTTTTTGCAGTAGAAATAGCTAACTAATGCTCCACTTTATCCATCTACGAAAAAAAATTGCACCATCCCAAAGAGCCTGCTATAAAAATGTATTTTAATTAATAGAACATGTTTTACGTTCCCAGGTAATTGGAAAAAAGAATTGGAGAACTTCAGAGACTGGCTCCTCGAGGATGAAAAGTTCAAATCAGATGAATCCAAACGACCTGGAAAGCCTAAAACACGTGAAGATTTGTTTGGTGTAGAAGGATCTTTCAGACAGTTATCAATAGATTAAATCATTCCTTTATTAGTTGATAGCTACAAATTATTTTTGTCTTACAAAGTGTTTGCTGGCACTTGATGGAGGCTCATTTCAAATCAATGTTCCATTTGTGTATATATGTATATACATATATCAATTGTTCCATATAATTTATGTAATTTCAATAGAATGCTGAATACCTACCATTAAATTACATCTCAAGTCATTATACACTTAAATTTTCAGGATTCACAACTTTTCAAATCCATTCACTAAACAGTTCTTTCGTCATTTCATCAATGTCTGCCATAGCTGCCTTAATATCCTTTTGAAATATATCTGTTCAAAAACATCATATCACCAATTTTAATGAGTTACATTTGAGTGAAATATGTTTAAAGATATTTTCCCAAATAAAAATTTTATAAGCTTATGTACGACATTTAATATGGTTTTAACATCTTTCAAAATGAATAAAGTATTATTATTATAATTATTATATGAATTGGAAACTTTTTACTTGGCCGCTAATTCCATTTTTGCCCAGGCGTGAATGCATTGTGAATACAAAATTAGTCAGTTATAGTTTCCAGAACATAATTCAACTCCTAGAGTTTATTAGTTCATACTCATTATGTTATACCGTGGTAGAGTAAATTTACATTGTATACCAAGAATATGCACATACATACACAAAAAACACATGTTCTTACAATAGTGTATATAGGTATACTTAATATGACTTCATAACAAGATTTAAGCTCAAACAAACCATTGACTTGATGCCATTGATGAATTGATCACCACAATTCAAAATGTTTCTTTTCAATAGTCTAGATTTGAAAAATATACGTTTTTGAAGGTCCCTGATTAGTATTTACTCCCTTTTGCTTGTTTTCTCCCAATTTAAAATCCTGGCATTTGCTTCCCTCACTGTCCAACTTATTTTATTCATCTTCTGCCACATCTATATCATCATCAATATCCTTCAATTTCTCCTCATACTTTTGAATCAAAGACAAATACTCTCAATGAAATTAAGAATACAAAGTAACTTTCCACTGTCCTTTATTAGCGTACAACCGGTTTCAACGCTCAAACGTTTCATCAGGTACAAAATAAATCAGTCGCAGTTCACTTATATACCAATCATGAGGGAGAGGAGGGGTGGGTGAGAGAGGGGGGGACGAGGAGGAGGGGAAAGAAAATGGAGTTGCGATTGGCGTTGATGGGGAGGGGGGAGAGGGGTGTTAAGTGTCAGGACAGGTGTTTGGTTGGTTTAGAGTGGGGTGGGGTGGGGGGGTTTGTCGGGTCTATCTGTGAGGGAAAGGGGTACTTCCAGGATTGGGGAGAGGTATTCAAACAATAAATCATTAACCACATGACCCGTTTTTAAGTTCTTTCTGATTTCAAATTCTTCCCACTTGTCCATCCTCATTCCTTTTTCACTCTTGTGTCACAGTTCTGGGTTGAAATCACTCCCATGGTTTTCTTCCCATAGATGTTTAGCGAAGTGCGATTGTTTTAGGTCACAAGTTCTAGAACAGCGTTTATGTTCCTCTGCCCGTGTCTTTAATGACCTCCCCGTTTGACCTATATATATAGCACCACAGTCCCCACAAGTTAACTTATACACACCACTTTTATTTTGCGTACATATTTTGTCTTTAGTGTTATTCAAGAATGATTTTAAATTATTATTATAATAAAAAGCTATTCGAAATTTCTCTCTAGGAAAAAGGTTGGCTAACTTCTGTGAAATTAAACCATAATATGGGAGTTTGCACCATATGTAACCTATTTCCTCCGTATTAATAGGTTTGAACAAAAGATTGTGCGCTTTGGAGGAACATTTTCTTTGTAGCATTTTGTCAACTAAATTTTCTTTGTAACCATTTTTCATTGCTAAACCTTTAATCGTTTTGAGTTCTTTAGCAAAATTACTTTTGGAAAGGGGGATGGCTAACAGTCTGTTTAAAAGGAAATGAAAAGTGGAAAGCTTATGTGATATGTGATGACGGGAGTTGGAGGGGATGAATTGGTCTGTGGTGGTACTTTTCCGAAAAATTGCAAAATCAAAGTCCCGTCCCTTTCTCGACACTGTGATATCTAAAAAATTTAATTGATTATTCTGTTCTTTCTCACAAGTGAACTTGATACTTTTGCATTGGAAATTCAGGTTGTTCATAAACTTATCTAACTGTCTATCAGTGCCTGTCCATATAGCAAAGATACCGTCTACATATCGAAACCATGAATATTCTTGGTACAAATTGAGGGGTTGTTGAATAATTTACTTTCAAAATCGTCCATGTACAAGTCAGCAAGTAGTGGTGATAACAGGGACCCCATGGCTAATCCATCCACTTGTTTGAAGAAATCATTGTTAAATTGGAAATAATTTTGTTCCACACACAATCTCAAAAGTGACATGAATTGGCTGAGGAAGGGTGGTTCCGACCCAGCACTTTTCAGCACTCTTTCCGCCACTACCAATGCTTCCAAAACCGGGATATTTGTGAAAAGGTTTTTGACATCAAAAGACACTAGGATATGTTTGGAGGGCGGGGGACCTTTCTTGGGGTGCTGTGCACAGAAATCACTGGAATTTATCACTCCTAACTTAGATTGGAAATTTGTCAACTCTCTGAAGAGGGAGTTCAAAAGGGAGGCTAGTTTTCTCGTGGGGGCGGATACACTGGGAATCACTGGTCTCATGGGAATATTTACTTTATGAATTTTAGGAAGGCCGAGATTTTTCGGCCCAGATTTTTCAAAAACAAAATTTCAAAAACAATTTTTCGGCCCAAGGTCAAGGCCCTTTCCCTCACAGATAGACCCGACAAACCCCCCCACCCCACCCCACTCTAAACCAACCAAACACCTGTCCTGACACTTAACACCCCTCTCCCCCCTCCCCATCAACGCCAATCGCAACTCCATTTTCTTTCCCCTCCTCCTCGTCCCCCCCTCTCTCACCCACCCCTCCTCTCCCTCATGATTGGTATACGTATAAGTGAACTGCGACTGATTTATTTTGTACCTGATGATGATGCTTGAGCGTTGAAACCGGTTGTACGCTAATAAAGGACAGTGGAAAGTTACTCTGTATTCTTAATTTCATTAAAATGAATTTCGACAAGGTTGAGCCAGAAACAATTGAATACAAATACACTCATTCATAAAGGACTATGCTTACATATTAAAGCTGTCCTAATTTTTTCTACGCATTTTTCCTTGGTATAGCCATCATCAATTTTCCTCTTCTGACAAATGCCTTTTTTACTAATGTTCTCACTACTTGTTCCATTTCCTCTACCATACTGTCCAAATACATGAATTGCTCTATCTGCTCAATTTTATTCCTGCCTACTTTAACGCTTAACCATAACTTACCTACCTCTTGGAAATCTTATTACTTTCATTTTCTTGTGGTTTATCCTTATCCCTTACCTCTCACTCTGTTCCAGAAAAGACCTCAATAATAACTGCAATCCTTTGGCTGTTTGACTCACTATTGCTTGATCATCTGTAAACCTTATTCAATCATCTCACCGCCTACTTTTATTCCCACTTCAAGCCCTTCCCATGCTAACCTTAACAATACCTTAGCATTAATTACTGCCCATGCCGATGCTGGGTTTCTCCCCACCCTTCCTTTCTCATCCATCCCTAATGGCGCAAATGACCTTAGCTGTCGGTTGCTTCCCATAAAATCTACTAGAATTACAGAAAAACTGACAAAATTTTGTGCCTAAATCAGAACTTAAAACACAAATATTTTGTTTAATATAGCATTGAATAGGGTGAGTGGGTCTTTTCCAGCAGCCACCTCCCACTGAGTGAGACATTAGTTGCCTAGACAAATGATGAAATATAAAGACAATTAATACGCAAAAAAGACTTATATTTCCCATTAGGAGTTAAAATTTCAGATTTCATTGCCTATTAAAGAGGAGAGAAATTAAGTATCATATCGAATAACACTGAATTTCATTCTTTTTGCATGCTAACATTTAATGCACTTTCTAGGAACCTAAAAAAACTTTATCAGAAATGGTGATGAATGATGGTATTCCCATTGATCTCTACCATCGATGCCCCCAAAAACCTAATGCAAATATCAAGGTTGTGTTTTGCAAGGAGCACAAACAACATTATAGATATGTCATGATTTTGGATTCCATATTATATTTAGACCTTGCACCCATTCAAGGGAAATGACATTATAGGCACTACTGATTAATGACAAACCTCTTCTGCATGGAAGTCCATTTCATGTTTATTTGTTATATATACATTGATAAAATCAAATCTATATTGTAATGAACTTACTTGAGTCAATTTCTCCAGTTTCCAAATCAAACTTTATATCTTCATAATGCTTTGCTTCAAGTATTTTCATTATTTTTAATCCAAAGTCAGCTTGATCTTGCACTGCTGGTATTTTATCTGGGTAGGAACCTACAGTAAAAAATTGAAGCATAAAAATCACTGACAACATTTTTTTAATGTAACCTTCCATTAGCCAACAATCAATTTGCACAAAATACTTTTATAATGAATCCCTAAAAACTGGAATTTTCCCAAGCCCTTTTAAATCAGCAAAAATTGTGCCAATTTACAAAGGGAAAGGTTGCAAAATGGCAAATTCTGTAAATTTAGAGGTCCTTCTATCCATTTACTATGGTGAATTTTGATGGTTTCTGGCGTAACTTTATGGAACCGATTCATTATAAATAAATGAAAGGACTAACTTTGTAGTTCCACACGAACGATTTATTCACACGACCCGGGTTTCAAAGTAAAACTTCATCATCATGGTGAATTTTATTCTCGTGTTACTTTCAGTATCCTCTTCTGGGGTTCCTCTGCCCATGTAGGCATAATCTTCAAAATCCAAAAGAGGATTATACGTATTATGAGCAATGCTCCTTGCGATTCACCATGTAAACCTCTCTTCAAAAGACTTGGTTTATTACCAGTACCTTGCATATATATATTTAATGTCATCTTACATGCAAAGGGTAATATTTCCCAGTACAAGTCCAACCACAATTATCATAGTCACCATACAAGGACCTGCAATGACCAACCATTTGTCAGGACACACAATACTGCTCATGGGTCCAAAGCAATGGGCTTAAGGTTATTCAATAAACTTCCCCATGAAATCAAATACGAAACAAAAGTACCTGTTTTCAAGAAAAAGCTGTTTAACCTTTTAAAAAATAATATGTTCTATTCTGTAAATGAATACCTGGAATTGTCGCCATGCGTCAATTCTGGCTTAACCAATTAATATGTAATTATACTAGTGTATTGGTATGTGTGTGTATATATATATATATATATATATATATATATATATATATATATATGAGGAACCTCAAAAGGTTTTTCGGCACTATTTCTCCACCAGCTCTGTGCTTACAGTGTCTTCCTAGTTTGAGTGATGGGTCACTGGCATCAGGTTTCCAACCCCGTAAACCCTGAGTGCGTGTGTGTTTGCAACTTGCGAGGGTCAATTTGTTCTGCAAATACCTGAGCGAGGGAGTAATTGTTATAACTATTTATTTTATATTTCATTTGTCTGAGTGACAGGTCACTGGCGTCAGGCTTCCCGTCCCATAAACCCTGAGTGCGTGTGTGTTTGCGATTCACGACGGTCAATGTGCCTACATATACCAGAGTGATTGAGTGGTTGCTATAGATTTCTCGCTCCCTGTAACCCCCCTCCTTTAATTCCACCTATTAGTGCCCTTAAGAGTACGGCTTTGGGTTTTTATATTCATTCCATTCATTCGGCCGTAGTACGTTCTATATCTCTTTATTAGCCCCAAAAATTTCGGAGTGTAAGAGAACGCCTCAATTGCTTAACTAGCTAAAGCACTCGGCCGGGCATTGAGGGATCCTGGTTTGGATTCTGGTCAATGCGAATGATTTTTACACTCTGAAATTGCTGCAGCTCAGAGTTGATTAAAATATAATTGGACTCTAATAGCATTTAGAATTCTCCGATAATTTCTTTATTATTTCAGCCAACAAATTATGGCTTTGTGGTTGCCTTACAATTAGTTACTACTAATAACTGAGTTTATAAATTCCTAATAATTCAATGCAACAATTTGAGAGTGTAAAATCATTCACCTTGACCGGGAATGATTTTTACACTCTGAAATTGTTGCATTGAAATGCACATTAGCAGATGACTCTGTGAAAAGTTACTGTTGCGGCATCTCCCGCAGTTTCTTTGGAATTTTTCCCAATAATTCAGATTAGGAAGGGATGGTTTCTTGATGGACTCTTGAACTTCATACAACTATACTGCTAAGCCCTAGCTAGCATGACAGAAAATATATTTATATCTTACTACTGATTATCATTATTTATTCTTTAGCTTTGCATGCATTCCCTCCCCCTAATTCCATTCAAAATGCTCATTGTTTCCCTCCCTCTTGATCACTTTCCCATCATTCTCCCCTCTATTACTGTCCACTGCATACTCTTGTCTTGCCTTCCTCTTACTTTCACCCAACAGTCATCTCTCTTTCACTGCCATTTTTAGAACTTCAGCATTTGTTTTCCTTTCTGCACAATTTATTTCCTCTATTCTTCTCTACACACAAATCACAAAAGCCTCCAGTCGATGCTTATCCTCTTACCAAAACGACCAAGTTTTCAAACCATAAACACTACACTCCATATCAGAGTTTTTACCAGTCAATTCTTAACATCTTTACATGAGGTACTAGTCATTAACTCCTGCCTCTTTGCAAATGCTTCTTTACCTAATTTAATTGTTCTTTTAATGTCCCTACTACTCTACTCATCCTCCTCCAATACACATACCGAATAGCTGAACTATCCTGCCAATTCTAGTTAATGTCCTCTACTTAAATATTTAGCATAGCTTTCCTATTTCTTGAGTATCCCATTAGCTTCATATTCTTATGAATAACTCTCATCCCATATCTATTACACTAGTTCTGCAATGCAGTAAGTAATGATTGCCACCCTTCGGTGGACTGACTAATAAGCACTCGATCATCTGCAATTGTAACTGATTTAAGGAGTTCCCTACCTACTTTCCCTCCAGGTCATCCCACACCTCCCTTTTAATTTTCTCTGCATACATATTGAAAAAAAACAAATGGTCATCCCTATCTTTCTATCTGACCTAGTACCGCCTACCCCGGATTTCTATTCACCATCCACACCTGTATTCTCTGACATATACACAGGTTCTGAATAAGTTATCTATCTTTCCAGTCTACTTCCTTTCTTCTGAAAAATAACCCAGCTCACATTTAACACTGACTTTTAATTCTTGTTTAAATACTACAAAGAACGACTGCACTGCTTTTAGGGGTTAATTGGTAGATTTAAGTTCAGATTATCATGCATCATCACTCACCATATGCA
Source organism: Hetaerina americana (assembly GCF_022747635.1). Lineage (NCBI taxonomy): Eukaryota > Metazoa > Arthropoda > Insecta > Odonata > Calopterygidae > Hetaerina > Hetaerina americana. The sequence continues at coordinate 5,446,789 of NW_027286863.1, forward strand.
TATATTGGAATATCCAAGTAATTGTTTGCACAGTCCTCAGTGCAGTTATTTTCAGCATCAGTATGAGGAATGTTGCTTGATATGTTTGATAATAATTGGTTGAAAGAACCGGTCACATTGTAACAATTTTTAGTTGAGTGTGTAGATGCTGTAATCTCTGTACTAGAATTAGCACCTTTCTTCAAAAGCCAGTTTTCAATATTTCCATGAGTACATATTTGAGTGGATATGATATCTGAGGTAACAACAAGCAAAGTATCTCTGAAAGAAATAGCTCCTCTGATGGAATCACTCAGTGCAGAAACAACTTTCATGGTTCTCATAATATCATCATAACTGACCAATACCTAAGGGAACAATGATGAAAATGTTTTCAGAATTATAATTATTATACAGAGAAACAACTCATAAAGGATGAAAGCATCACTGTGAGAAAGTTTTTCACCAACCTACCACCATAAAATAGCCATTGGGATTAATATTTAAAATTTGAATTGATTTCTCAACAACATTACTCAGACCGAGCATGCTTAAATTTCCACCAAGCTGCTTTTCAATAAAATCCTTCTCAGAAAGTAGGCCTGAAAGAAGTCTGGTTAGAATACACTGCGCAATAGAGTGAATTTTCATCACTTTATAGAAATATTTTAATGATATTTTTACCTAACACTTTGACTCCTACTTTTGGCTCAAGCTTTTTGAATTCTTCAGTCCTGTTTACATAGATTCTCTTCCGTGTCTTGACCAGCTGCTCTGTCTCATTATGACCATAGTCACGAAAGCAATCACAACCCATGTCCTCTGATTGTACAAGTCCAGATGTCTTTCCTATAATTATATCTACCGCTAGGCAACCATAAAGAATGTTGCAGGAAGCATCACGGCAGTTAGACCTGTTACTTTCAGAACACTTTGAAAGGCCAAAGCGATTCAATGTTGAAAGAAGATTCTCCAATTTAACTGTAGTCACCAAACCTGAGAACAAATGCATGATATTTTGGTGCTATTGAATGGATGATAAAAGACCTCATAAATATTGTTATGCATTATTAACCGTTTTATTGCAACTTGCATAACCTAAAAGTTATCAGAGAATCAATTTATAAGCTAGTTTCAACAGAAACTAAGATTAATAGGGAAATACATTAGTGCCAGCAATGGTGTGTTATCGTAGCAGAGTTGGGTATCATGTTGCCACTTTTTCAGTGTATTTATTATGCTACAATTACACATTTAAAAAAACTCATATCTCTAGTAACAGTAATATGACTTCCAAAGCCAATCGTGTTTCCTTATGTTTCATAAGAGTTAAGTTTCTGAAAACCAATTCTTACCCATGATAAAAGTATTAATATTGACACCATGAAACCAGTCTCAATTCAATTTGAAAAGCATTGAATTAAATTGGCCTTGCTACTAGTCAGCTCGGTCATTGATTTGATTATAGATACTTGTCACTTCCCAGCAAAAGAAAGAAATGAGATGAATTTATACATTTGTATGAATAAATAAACAATTTTGAGGCAAATTTTGAGAAGGCAATTCATGACATCACAGACAATAGGGCCATATGAACAAACGGGAAGTGAGAAGCATGTTATGATTTGGCAGTATTTACAGGGAAAATAAAGGACCTGACAAGGATATTGACCATCTGGATATGGAGATAAAAATAAGTACAGCCCTAGGATAAGCAAGACTTAATTCAACAGATAGAAAAGGAATGATAACAACCAAATGAGACTAAGAACTGAAACATTCTCGAGAAATTGGAACATTCTCACTATTTAGGCAGCAATATAATTAGCAGTGGAAAAAACAAGCAGAAGTGAATGGGATTGGGATAGGAGGGGTAAACACGACTTTCTATGAGACTAAAATATTACCACTTGTAAACAATACCAGCATAGACATAAGGATACAATTCATCAAAGGTAATACATGGAGTATACTTTTACAAAGATATGAGATGTGATTGATAGCAGCAGCAGATAAAATGCAAAAGGATGTTATGTAAATGTTAAGCTACTAAATAATTATGATATTAAAAGGGAAAGACTTCATTACTTATTTTATACATTCTTTTAGATCCCTCATATATGTGCTGAACTAATTTTTTCAAGCCTACTCCATGCTTTTGCAAGTTCGTCAGCAGACTTGCTTCTGAAATTTCTTTAGACTTTACCTTGGGATGAATCTCCAAATGTCATCAAATCCATCACTCAAGTTTGACTTTTAGCCAGGGTTCATCCATATGCACAGAAAGGTGCATAAAGGTTACTACTAGCAATTACAGCAACACTGCAGACTCTTATTTATAGATTTTAAATATTGATCAGATAACAGATTTATAGATGTCATTTCTACTATGGGAATGATGAAAAACAGATTTCATAGGAGTAATAATAGACCCTTTCCCCAAGGACAACACTTCATCGCAGCCATATTAATTTAGATACATCAACATCACTATAAATACCCCACAATCCACCAAAATGGTGTGTGGCAGGGGGTGCAAGTACCAGGTGGGAAGGGTAGCTGATAAGGAAGAATTAGGAGAGGAAGGGGAAAGGGGAAAATATTTATTAAAAATATGTCAAATAGCATACACATTTGTATACATGCTGGAGGAAGAATCAATTCAGAACAAGGGTTAATTCACTAAATAAATTAGGAATTTTTAATACAAAAAAGTGAATAAAAATGAATCACAACTATTTACAGGCCTCCACCGTAGCAAGATAGGCCATGCAGAATTGAACAGTAAGAGGGGGATATTCTACTATCGCATGGATATGCAACTCATAGTATCCGCCGCTAAATTCACAGATAGGGAGTGTGACACACTGCTATCAGCAGCAGATGGCATGAGGCATCCCCCCCTCACAGAGAGAGAGAGAGGGGGGATGGAGGGAGAAGCTTGAAAACAACAAAGAACAAAGGAAGGCAGATAGCATTTTACCACACACTACAGCCATTAAATGGTTGTCACATGTGGGAAGGGGTTTGATAACAAAATACACGAGATTCATGAAAGTGCATACATTTGGGTAAAACTAATTATTCCCTAAATGCTGTGGGTGGCAAGTGGGATTTTTGCTGTCTCTAACCCTACAGTTACTCCACAGATGCCTCATCAAGTCTGTTCACTGCACCATTGTGCATCCGAATCATTTTACAGTTTGCCCATTAGATCCATACATAAGTATATAAGAATATCCCATCTGCATAGCCTATGGCCCAGCACTTCTAGCTGATTGATCATACAAGACATGCTTTTGTGAGATCCCATTTCTTAAGTGTGTCTCTGATATCATTTCTAGTGTCTTCAAATAAAAGAAGGGTATTGTACTGATTTCTCTGCAACAGTCTGCCTTGTTTTCACAGGTCTTCTCTAGTTTTTAACGGAAACTACCTTACTCCATACATCAGGGAAATATGTACATACTGCTCCTGTCCTAAATTGTATAAGGATATTTCTAGAGCAGAATATATGGAACAAACCTGGATATTGCCCAAAATGCATAGCTACATCATATATAGTGATGCTAGAGAACAATCTCAACTCTGTCTTCATTGCATCTGTTGGACTGTAACTTTCCATTGCATATGTTCAACTAGGTTGTCCCTTTACTTTAATATTTGCATCTCAGTTGCTGGGAGTTGTTTCCATCACATACTACCGTACACATCACATACTTCCTTTTATGATGTCTAGTCTACAATGTAAGTAGACCACTACAGCTTCTGAATGTTTTGATACATTATACAAAGCCTAGCTGCCTATGAAACATTTGCAATGTTTTTGGGGAAATCTATTCATCTTCTCTTTTGGAGTCTTTTTTCCATGGTCCCCTCCAGGGAAGTATGAATCCATCTTTCCTTGATTTGATTAGTCTGAATTTTTCAAAATTTTAGGTAATAGCCTTGAGCACATTTTTCTACAATCCAAAATATCTCTATCTCACTCCAGCTCTTGAGCATTAACTTATGGGTATTTTTCTCAAGCTCATCTGTTTAAAATCCTAGTTTGTGGTTCCAGATTTTACTATATTCCGCCAAAAAATTTTCAAACATTTATTTTAAACAGAAAATCCTGGAAGTCACAAAGTGATATTTCTTTGATCCTCTTGTTTTTAAAATCTGTGAAATTACCCTTAAAAAATGGTGTCAATCACTTTGGTCAGTGACTATCTTAAATTATTTACAATGATCATTGGTAGCATTGAAAGGTGCCAGAGGGCATGCAGGCCACCAGGGCTAATTCCATTTATAACTTTTTGTAAAAGGAGACATTTCCATTCTTGAAACAAAATATCAATGTCTGTTTTAATGTTATTGAAGGTCAGAAAGAAAAAATCTCTTTATGGTAACATATGATGTACTTACCAATAGATTTTTTGCTCTTTTGAGCACTCGTAAAAAGTGTCTTGTTTTCATTTAGAAAATCTAATTGGTTGTATGTTCCATAAAAGAGGGGCATGTGGTCAGATACTTTATTTGCTGATATGAAGTTCTTGTTATAAGTCTGGAAATCATCAATTAATCATAAATGCAAGGATACATGCGGCATGCATGTAGATGCTAAGCTGATGAAAAGAATTTAATCATTCTGAACAAACCTTCAATAACCCATAGTGAGGAAATTCTTCAAAAGACAAAAGATGAGAGGATTTTCCCCAATATTTGGCCTCCTGAATTCTAGCTGATGTCACTGATGCTGAAGACATGCCATTTGCAATAACAAGTATAACATTCTTTGCATTTCCTAAATATTTAAAGTAGTCAATGAACATGATTTTATTAATATCCAAAATACAGAAAAAGATGTGCAAAATTCAATTTTCATTCAATTATGCCCATTTTTCTAAATTTAGGTAATGCCAGTTTTTTTAGTTTTTGACATAGATTACATACACAATACCTTCTTATGCATGGAAGATTATGAGAAAGAATTTGACCGAGTCATCTGGGCACGATTAATGGATGTTTTGCATAAGATAATATTAGACTGGAGGAATAGAAGAGTCATCATAAAACTGTGCATGTCTCAGACTGCCAGGTGTGGATAGCAAATGGAGAGTCAGAATGGGCAATTGTAGGCAAGAGAGTAAAACAGGGATTACCATTATCACCCATTCTTTTCAATATATATGCGGAAAAAATGAGAAGGAATGAATGAGCAGGGTGGGAGGTTGGAGTGAAATCAGATGGAGAGTTCTTCAAATCTATGAGATTTGCAAATGATCAAGTGTTTGTTAGCCACTCACCCAAAGGGTTACTGCCATTACTTACTACACTGAAAGATTAGTGCAGCATGTATTTTATTCTACCGATTAAAGTAAGTTTCGGATTGACACAAGCTACCAAACAGAATGGCTACGATTCCCTTGTCTCCCTTAGCAAAACGGTCTTATATTTAACCCTACACTCTGCCTCTCTGTACTTCCTCCCTTCATCCCGTCCAACATCCCTATTCTATTCCTGCCCTTTCATCATTTCCCTAACATGCTCCTCTTTATTACAGTCTTCAACATCCCTCTGCTAATCAATGTGCCCTTCATCCATTTGTTCTGCCCCGGCTCTGGTGGCGGCGGGGTAACGTCCTCGCCTACCGACGACAAAGGTCATGGGTTCGATTCCCGCATAGGTGGATTTTCCCTAGGGCTTCTAGGCCTTGGTTGTATGTGATTGTCTTCAATGTAATGTCGGTAATATAAGGGTTAGGTGGAAGAAGGGACTATAAGTCTAAACCTCGCCAAATTAAGTCGATAAAGAAATAAATTATGATTTCTCCCAACAAACCCCTCTCCTTGCCCACCATACAAGGGTGGTACCTAAGTACTCGGCCTGGCCTAGAGATGGCGGTAGTTGTTTGAAAAATATCACTGTGTTAGAAAGTATGCAATTAATAAAGCCTATGTTTCCAGTTTGAAGACGCCACTTCGTTTATTTTTTGTTTGGCAGCCATCAAAAGTGAACATTTTTAGTGAATTTGTGAAGATGGAGAAAATTGGTCATCGTCATGTGATGCATTACTTTTACTTGAAAGGCCTTAGCACAGCCAATATGAAAGCTGAACTGGATTCTACTCCGGGTGAGTCTGCTCCTTCGTTTACAACGGTTAAATATTGGGTAGCACATTTCAAACGAGGACGTACGAGCATCACATCGGTCGGCCAAATGAGGTGACGACTCCAGAAACGCCGAAGAAAATCCACAAAGTGATCCTGGATGATCGTCCACTGAAAGTGATCTAGCGAGCCAGCAGGCATAGTAAAAATTTCAAAAATGGTGGTACATCGCAAATTAACTGAAAATTTGGACATGAGAAAGCTGTGTGCAAGATGGGTGCCGCGTTTGCTCACACTTGGAAAAGTACGAGTCTTTCTTTCTTTTTTAGTAATGGATATTAATTACTTCCACGAAGTGAAGCCTGAAACAATAGAATATAGTCGTGAAGATGTTTCAATTGAGTGTTTAGCATACTTTCATAGCAACAAAGCAGAATTTTTGTGATATTTCATAGCCATGGATGAAACATGGGTCCGTTACTTCACACCCGAGACAGAAGAACAATCAAAACAATGGATTCAAAAGGGAGAACCGCCTCCAAAGAAGGCTAAGACCGTTTCATCTACAGGCAAGGTCATGGCGTTGGTTTTTTGGGATGCGCGTGGGATAATTTTCATTTACTATCTTGAAAAAAGAAAAACTGTCAACGACGAGTATTATGCGAACTTATTACTACGCTTGAACGAAGAAATCAAGCAAAAGCGGCCGCATTTCGCTAAGAAGGAAGTGTTGTTTCATCAAGACAATACACCAGATCACAAATTCGTAATTGCTATGGCCAAAATTCACGAATTAAAGTTTGAATTGCGACCTCATGCACCCTATTCACCAGATTTGGTCCCCGCAGATTATTTTCTGCGTGAAAACTTGAAAAAATGGCTCGGTGGTCAAAGATTTTCCAACCGTGAAGAAGTGATGTCGGCAGCTAAGGGCTATTTTGAGGAGCAAGAGAGTTCTTATTATGAAAAGGGTATCGACCTTATTAAACATCGCTGGCAAAAGTGTATAGAGCTGAGGGGAGATTATGTTGAAAATAAATAGATTTTCTCCAAAACTTTTGTGCTTTCTTTGTTGGGTCGTGTATTTCTGGGATTACCCTCGTACCTAGTACTTTCTCTTTTGTTTTACTTTCTGTCCATGACACTTTTTTCATCTTTCTCCGCATTCACATTTCAAAAGGCTTCAATCTACGTCTATCATCCTGAACAGTGGGAAGATACATTGTGTTCTTCATTTAATGAACACAATGAAAGACAGAAAAAAAACAGAATCGGGAATCGGGAATTAAAAGATTGTCTTATGAAGAAATAAGCCAGAGGATACTAAAAAGTTGGCTGGGTTTCAAAGGGACTTGTGTAAAAAATGGATTTGAAAAAGCTTTAGGCCATATTTCAACGCCAGGGCTAGAAGATGAGGAAGAGTTAACTTCGGAGAGTGAACTCGGTGATGTGCCTGAACAGATAATAAACGCACTTAATTCATTAAATTGTGATTCAGGTGACGAATTTGTTGAATTCTAGTAATCTACCTATCCTATTTACACATACGTGTATATGATGCAACGTAGGGGAGAGGGGGGCACAGTGAGACAGCGGGTACAGTGAGACAAAATTCATAATATCGTTTTGAAATACGTGCCGAAGAAGTAATTCTGACTGCCGATAGATGTCCTAAGGACTCACATCTTCGCGGGATTTTGAATCTCTGCGGCCATTGTAGGTGTCGTTGGATTCAGAAGTTTATTTTGGTTCAGTAAGATATAATTATTCGGTCAAATACTTTAAAGTATTTTGTTTTCTGCAATAGGAATATTACAAAAATCCTTTAGTTGTGACCAAATGGAAACATTCAGAAATAATTCAGGTATATATTTTCCGATTAGCATTCTTAGGTGTTTGGAAATTACTGTCAATGAAATTTTTGGGCATTCGGGGCACAGTGAGACAAAAACTTAGGGGGTACAGTGAGACACTGTCTCAGTGTGCCCCATTTGAATTGCTTCATCACATCATGTAAGTATTCTAACATCCATGTGCTTTTACGTTTTTAGTGTTTCAGTATGGTACGTAATAGAAATAGAAAGACAACATTTGGGTTGTTCACAGAAGAAGAAATGTCTGGTGCAGTAAATTTAGTAATAAATGAAGGGTATTCAATTCGTTCTGCAGCAAAAATTAAAGGAGTGAAATTCCAAACACTACAAAGGTTAATTTATACACTACAACACTACAAAGGTTATTTAAATCTTTCAAACACTTTTATTATTCTGCCATAGATTCTTATATGATGTCTCATCCAGGTAAAACATTAACAATTTATGGCATTGCAGAGTGTGTAGGAAAAGCGTTTGACAAATCTATGACCATTACCAATATCAAGAAAGGTTTCTCAAGTACTGGTATATACCCTTTTGATAGTAATCTTTTCACTGATGATGACTTTATGTCCTCATCAGTAACAGATCGACTGTTGAATCAGCAAGATAGATCCTCAAATGGAGTAATGTCCCCAGTTAGTAATCATATGCCAATTTTGGCTAATTTGGGAGGCATTACCGCAGCAAATGATACAGATATTGGCGGTGCTACAGATGGTGATAACTCAACATACATTAGCCCTAGAGAATTCAGAGGTTTTCCCAAAGCACCACCTAGGAGAACTGATAGTAGACGGAGACGGCTAGGTAAAACCTGCATTGCTACGGACACGCCCATTAAAAATGCAATTGCAGAGGAAGAAAGGGCCAGAGAAGAAAGAAAAAGGAAGAAGGATGCGAGGAAAAAGCTCATCATCGACTTCAACCTTAAATCTCAACCTGAAATCTCAATGGAATCAAGGAAAAGATTCAAAAATAGGGATCCTGTAAATTCATGTTTTGAAAAAAACTATATTGATCACAAGGAAGTATCAGATTCAGCCACTGATATTGATTGCCTCCCAGAGGTTGGTCCTTGTTTTGAAGAGTTAGATCAGGAGCCAGTGGAAGGTGACTATGTTCTTATTGGGTTTAGACATAAAAACACTAAGGTATTCTATGTAGGGAAAATTTTGAAGAATAAGGATGAAGATGGTGACTATGAAGTTTGTTTCCTACGTAAAAGCAACAAAATTGCAAATGCATTTGTTTATCCTCTTTTAGAAGATGCAGCATCAGTGTCAGGAAGTTCAGTAAAAATGATATTGCCTCCACCTTTCAAGAGTGGTTTAACTAAACGACAACTTGGTCATATAAAATTTCACATTGACTTCAGCATGATTAATATCCGTTAACAAGATGTTAAAGTTACTAATATTGTATTTAATATTTTTTACTTTTCATATATATGTAAAAAAATAAATTCACCTTTAAAGAAATAATTCAATGTAATCATTTGAAGATTTATATATCTTGTCTCAGAGTACCCCATACTATGTCTCACTGTACCCCTCATTGGGGCACAGTGAGACATATATTTTAACTTTAGTCTTTGAAGAAAATTTATGCCAATTGCTGAATTTTGGCATTCGAAAAAATTCTATATTAATCCTTAATATGTGCTTCATTCATACGTAAAAAAAGATTTTTACATTCAGCGATAAGCTTGCTCATAAAAAATATAATAGCCAAAACTGTCTCACTGTGCCCCCCTCTCCCCTATAACGTATTCTACGTTTACGTGAAGTACTATGTATTAGACCGAAGAAGTACTACGTATTAGAATAAATGAGGTATAAAAATTATACGAGGTCGATTCGAAAAGTAAGGTCTCCTATTTTTTTGATGAAAAATCAAATTTATTCTCAACTTTGTGTACATCGTAGGAAAGGCATAGTCATAGTCGCCTTGACGATCAATCACTTTTCGCATCCTTGGAAGCAGCTTTTTAATACCGGCGTCGTACCTTTCTCCCGCCGTGTCACGAAGCCAACTGACGACTGCTTCTTGCACTTCCTCGTCTGACTAGAATTTCTGTCCTCCAAGGTGTTTTATGAGAGAGGGAAACAAGTGGTAGTCGCTGGGGGCAACGTCCTGGCTGTAAAGAGGGTGGTCGATGATATCCCAGCCGAATTCATTGAGTAGGGTGGTCGTTTGATGTGACATATGTAAACGTGCATTGTCATGGTGCAAACACACTCCTTTGGTGAGACACCTTGTTGTAACCAAAGACCTCCGACACAATATTCTGCTCGGAGAAGTAGCCACTCTCTTCATTAAGGCCTTCCTTTATCTCATGAAGGGTAATTCTCCTGTTATTGCGCCCTATCTCGTCAATTGGAGCCACTGCTGATTCCGGCAAACTCGGCCGCCCCGACCGCTGCCCATCGTGGACCTTTTCCCGGCCATCAAAAAACTCCCTGCACCACTTCCGCACGGTTGTGATGTCCATGCACTTCTCACGGTACACTTCCATCTAATTGCGATGAATTTATAGCGGAGAAGCAGTCGTCAGTTGGCTTCGCCACGCGGTGGGAGAAAGGTACGACGCCGGTATTAAAAAGCTGCTTACAAGGATGCAAAAAGTGATTGATCGTCAAGGCGACTATGCAGCAAAATAACTAATTGCTCAACCTTTCCAACGATGTACGCAAAGTTGAGAATAAATTTGATTTTTCATGAAAAAAAATAGGATACCTTACTTAACGAATCGCCCTCGCATGTTTCTACTTTTGCTATAATAGATTTATGAGTTGAAATAACTGAACCAGTAGCAGATGAGTATAAAAAATAATGCAATTAGAAAGGCATGCTTCCAGAATAATTTATTTTTGGGAAAATCTTCTATAAATTATTGTGAACATAGGTATGCGAATGATTGGATTTTTTCAATTTTCATTGCATAACGCGCATTGCCATAATTCCGATCATCTGCATTTTTTGTATAGAGAACGTGCGCGTTATCAATGGAAAAATAAGCGACTTTTAAATGAAGTAACATTTCAAAAATTTTCATTGCCATGGAAATCCTTTCATATGCCAAATGAACATTTTGTAAATATTATTTAGAAATCGACATACTACCTTGATCAAAAAGTTCCCGGAATAACCACCGTGTGGCGCTCCCATCGTTCCGATTTGAGTTCTGTTTTTTTTGTTAAATTGGTACATCTGTTGTTGATATTCCCTTTAAATCTTAGTGTCATAACTTGACATTTGCAAAAGTTACGTAGCCAAGAGTACATCTATCTCTGTGTGTGTTGGCGATTTTTTACAATTGCAGAAATGGATTTAAATTTGCAACAACGAACTTGTATTAAATTTTGCGTAAAAAACGGATTTAGTGGCGCACGGACGTTGGAAATGTTGGAAAAGTGTTTCTGCCACGATTCTCTAAAAAAAACGGTCGTTTACCAGTGGCACGAGCGGTTCAGAAGTGGTCGTGAGTCAATCGAAGATGATGAACGCAGTGGCAGACCATCGACATCGAAAGTCGGTGAAAAAATTGATAAAGTAAAAGAAATGTTGGTCAATAACCGCAAATTAACCATCAGAGAAATAGCGGAGGACTTGAACATTGCCTATGGATCCGCCCAAGACATTGTGGTTAATGATTTGGGTTTCCGTCGTGTAGCAGCAAAGTTGGTTCCAAAAGACCTCAATTTCATGCAAAAAAGAGACCGTGTTGACGTCGCAAAAGACATGATTTGCGAGGCTGAATCCGATCCCACATTCATCAAAAGGATCATTACTGGAGACGAGACGTGGGTTTATGAGTACGACACGCAATCCAAACATCAGGCAAGTGAATGGCGTTCACCAAATGAGCCGAGACCAAAAAAACCACGTCGTTTTCAGTCAAAAAAGAAGGCAATGCTGACGGTTTTCATGGATTACAACGGTGTAGTGCATCATGAATTTTTGCCAGAAGGCCAGACAGTAAACAAAGAGTATTATTTGGGCGTTATGAGACGTTTGCGTGAAGCAATTCGCCGAAAGAGACCAGAAATGTGGGCAGAAAACTCGTGGATTTTGCACCATGATAACGCACCGTCGCACAGTGCTATCATTATTCGTAATTTTTTGACGAAAAATGGAACAAATACCATCCAACAGCCACCGAATTCACCTGATTTGGCTCCCTGTGACTTCTTTCTGTTCCTTCGAGTTAAAAAACCATTACGGGGAACGCGTTTTAGCAGCCGAGAGGAAGTAATGGAAAAATCGCAGGAAGCACTGATGGACATACCGAAAACCGACCGTAACTTTTGCAAATGTCAAGTTATGACACTAAGATTTAAAGGGAATATCAACAACAGATGTACCAATTTAACAAAAAAAACAGAACTCAAATCGTAACGATGGGAGCGCCACACGGTGGTTATTCCGGGAACTTTTTGATCAAGGTAGTATGTTGTCATACTGGTGGCTATTTATAATTTTGTAGCACATGAGCATTGATTCCAATGCTTAAATAAACAAACTCCTGCATATAGCTTTGTCAAAATGGTCCAATGCCCAATTAATAATGGTACTACAAGCATGACCGAGTAGAATGAAAGTTGTGGCCATGACGGTAAAAAGAGGACGAGATATTTATATAGAAAGTAGGAATGAGGATTTAAAAGCAATCTACCTTGAATGACCATGGGGTTTCTGAAGGATATTAATTGCCTCAAATCATACAAATGATTCATAAAAAGACGAGAGATCGCTCCAAAGAACCTTATATTGGCAAATCGTTAACTATTATCAACTGAATTTTGAGTTAAATTATAGAGACCTTTAGAGAAAATATTTTTAGACAAAATAATCCAAGAGGAAACTTAAACGTACTTTTATAAATTTAGTAAAAGAAATTGAAAATTTTATTGAAATAAAATTCATTGGTAATATTCATCCAAAGATACTAATACAATAATTACCTACAAGTAAATTGAATTCTCTTCCAAATCAAATTTCAGTTGATTATCCCTCACATGTTGAAAATGTACTTATGTAACTACCATGACGTTACACCTAATGACCACCATTCTTTTTTAATTTAAAATATTACAAATAATTTATACAACTGAAATTGCGTTCACTTTTACATTTGAATAAGAATGGGGATAAGTTATTACAGCTAACAATGCCCGATTTGTTTATAAAGGTCCCTATTTCGTATTTTTCAAAAACTCACCCAAAACTTCAATGTTGCATCTTCCGTAAGCAATAAGGCAGCTAAAAATTACTAAAGAAAACATTTTTCCCGTAAATCAAACACACACACAAATGACAATTGTAGTCTAACGGAAATGAAACATTTTAATACAATAATAACGGCGCTTGATTACGTCGTTGCCACCGTTACGGTGTATTGTACTTTATCAGGTCACTAGAGAGTTTCATTTATGGAAAATACTATAATTGGTGTTTTATGAGTGATAGTAAAAATAACAATCCCAGACATTCAATTAGGAAACCAGACTTTCATTACAAATTTAGCATTTGTAATTTTTTACGGAAAATTTAATGGTAACTGTAAACCATGGTGATAGAGGATATGGGAAAAACTTCACCAAACTGGCTAGTGAGATATCCAAAACCGGTTGATTGCAGACGTAGAAAAATAATGACTCCTAAAGTTCTTTCTAATTCTAACAATTAAAAAATTGCGCTGATACTGTCAAAAAGTCGACGCATGCGTATTTGCTACCTCAGAAACAAGGTATGGTCGATTTGCGATGGTTGTGCGATGTGCTAATGGGACGTTATAGGTTGTTTTGATGTTTTGTTTGCTTTGAATTATAACTGCAGTTAAAGAGTATGAAGTAAAAGTAATCCGGAGATTCAATAATTTTCTGAAGTAATCATGATCACCGTTTAAGCTCGTGTTAATGAAGGAATTAATGGGGCACTATGCTAACTAAGGGCGTGAAAAGCAATTTTGTTTGGAAACTACTTGTTGTCCCCTCTAATATCTGTAAGGAACATGATCGTTCAGGAAGAGGATGAAGGACAAGATAAGGAAAATACACTAAGCCTCGAAGGTCTTCCAACAGATGTTCTCTTATGTATTTTTAAATTTTGTGAGCTGAAACTTCTTGGTCGCATGAGTCAAGTATGTAAACGTTTTTATGGTATTATAAACGAAGATTACGTATGGATTGAAAGAGCGAAAAATGTATTGGTCACGAACCAAATCTCGGAGACCATCCGGAATAGGTGTGGAATGATATTGTCTACTTATCCATTTCAGTTCACTTTGCGCTTTGGCCCTAGCTTTGTTGTTTTCGTATTGTTCTTTTCAGATCTCTGACGACATTGTCACTGAAAGAAAAATGTCGCATATACTACAATTGGAAGAATGGGAAGTACAAGGAAAACATATATTTGCGTCAAAGAGTGAAGTAGGAAATTTTCTTTTGGAGAATTAATGGATTAATTCTCATATATATTTCGTTTTTACTCACTTATCGCTATTTTATAGGTATATGCCAAAGCTTGTTTTAGAGAGAAGAATACTTTGGATTAGCAGAGGTAAATCTATTCTGGCCTATAAAAGGGGACAGGATCATTGCCTCAGCAGACGTCCAGAAATAGTTTTAGAGGGTCGACAGGAGGATGTTTGTCATTTCGTTAAATACGAAAATCTAATAATCAGTGGTGAAAGGTAAGTTCGGCATAAATCATCAAACTTAAAGTTTCAAGTTTACTTTTAGTTGCTCCAGAATCCTTGTCTTTGGGTAGACAATGGTAATTGTGCATATGTACTAAAGCAGTTCATTGTGGACTCTTTCGTTACCTTAAGATGAGATTGAATCAGGGTGAACTTGGTTTTGGCGTCGGAAATTAAAATTCTGCCTAAGATATTGAAATTTGTTCACCAGCCTAAAAAAGATTGTATTAGTTTCTCTTCACTGCTGGTTTTACTTTGAAGAGACGCATATAAACCTTAAAGTGTATCATATAGACGTTGAAAAAATAAACTCTTGGTAAATGGAGGTTGAGGATTAACTATGCTGCATAGGCCAAATAAATTTATTAATTGATAAACGTACTACACATTCTGGAAGTTGGAAAGTTATTTTCACTTGACTTTGGGAATCACGTGCCCATTAAAATATAGCTAATCGTGAAAAATGTGTTGTAATATAATTAAAGTTTCTTAATAACATGAGAGGTATGTATGTGACTAAGAACTCAGTCAATTGGGAAGACCGAACTCTTCGTGTTTTGCTGTTAGCAGTAGTCCTCTCTTCCATAAAAATGCCCAGTAGTAATTAGTGAAACCTTTGATGTAAAGTGTAGAGTTACAGGACTCAGAAACTTGGTTATTGATACTGGAGCATAAGCATTAATTGGAGTATGGCATAATGGGTTAATGTCATAAGTAGGCATGGAGAGAGAGGGATATTGCATGAAATCCAAAGGAGGCAAGAAAACTGGATCCTGAGGCCATTGATTGGTGATGGAAGGCTGTGGCAGAGGGAATATGTTTAGTAGGTGAGGTCTGAGGAGGAAAAGAATAGGCTTGTTGGGGTATTTTAATTTAGTGAACTGAATAGTTAAGGGAAGGTGGTCTCATTAGCTACTCCCATAGACTTATGGTTAATTACTTGGAACCTTCACATTTTGTCAAAGGTTAAGTCAATAGCATTGTGATTATCCACAATGGGATGATCATTTGGCAAATGGAGTCTTGTTAAAATGCCTTTAAGGAAGGCAATGGGAAACCACAAAAAGTGTCCATCCCACACAACAGTGACAGACAGAGATCTAAATATGAGGCCTGACATCCATGGAACTCGGGCGGTTCAGCCATGTGTTGCGCCCGGCAGCCGGAGATGCATGAGGTTGTCATCTCACAAAATCCTTGCAAAGTGAAATCGACAGCAGCAGTACAGGATACAGAGCAGAAGAGGAGCAATGTGTAGGGCCTCGTAGTATTTGGATGATGTTGAGAACAGGGAAAATAGAAATAAAAAGTGAGAGAGTTTAAGGTAATACAGATATTTTAGGAGTCTGGGAGGTGAGATGGAAGGATAACTGGGATTACTGGAGCAATAGTAGTAGAGATATGTACAGCGGAGGGGAAGAGAGCTAGCTAGGTGTGGCAATGATACCATTGAACAAAAAAGTAGAAAGAAGCATGGTAAACATAAGAGCCAGCGGGTGATGGATTATTATTTGTAGAGATACAAGCTACCCCAACAAAATTTATCTTTATTCTGGTCTACATGCCAACAAGTAATCATAGAGAGGGAGAATTCAAGAGGGTATGCAATCAATTAGAGGAAATAATTGCTGGTGTTCCTGGAAGGAAACACTTGATGTTAATGTCTGACTTGATATTGATCTCAAGAGTAAGCAAAGGAGCTGTGGTAGTGAGTTAAGGGACAAGGAATTTAGGGGCGAGGAATGATCATGGGGAGAAAATATTGGAGTAGTGTAGGTGACATTGTTAAGGATGATGAACGATTGGTTTGAACTCCACAATTAGGCATACATATGTAGTTCGTTCAACAAGTCTTTTGAAAAAACTTATTAATCTAGGCATTCTACCATATAAGGTAGGTATTGTGGGCACAGCCTATGCAATGATACTGCAAAATTATATATCTTAACAAAAAGGCAACCTGACATTGACATCACAGTAAGTCCCTGTTCAATTGTGCACACTTCTTTCCTCCTTTCATTCCATCCAATGTGCCTGTCTTATTCCTTCTTCATCATTTGCCCAATGTTCTCTTCTCTATTGCGTTGTTGTAGCAGTATGTAGTTATATTTAGGTAATTTTATATGTTAAGGTCATTTTGCACCTCTCTATCACAGTCTTCAACATCCCATTTGAAATTCTCTGAATCCATCTTTCCTGCCTCCTTTTGGTTTCTCCCAACAATCCCTTCTTCTACCCCACCATGACCAACACTACCTCATTTATATTCCTTTCTGTCCATTTCACTTTTTCTATCCTTCTCCACACCCACATTTCAAAATCCTCCAATCTTGCTTCAATGACCATGTTTCCACACCATACAAAATTATGCTCAGTGTTAAAGTTATGATGACCTATTCCATAACCGCCTCACTCTACAACCCTGTCATCAATTCCCTCCTCATCGCAAAAGCTTCTTTGCCTAGTAAAATTCTTTTCTTATGTCCCCAGTTCTTGACCATTTTGGTCCAAAAACTTCCAAGATACGATAAATAAAATGTTCCACCTGCTCTGGTTCATAAACTCCTATTTTAAAATATTGAAAAGAAATGAGATTATTGACTTAGTAATTCCACCCATTTTATTTAAAGAGATGACCTAGGTTTCAACGTTGAACATCATCATCAGGTCTGATGATGACGTTCAACATCGAAACCTCGGTCATCTTTTTAAATAAAGTGTGTGGTATTACGAAGTCATTGATCTCATTTCATTTCAATATGTAATGCGAATCCCATAAAGTTATGGTGGAGACAACAAAGCCTATTTTAATATTTAACTTAGCCTGCCTCTTGCTCGGAAACAACATAACCTTTGTTTTGTTTACATTTATTATCATCCCATACCAATTGTCAGCTTTATACAACCAGAATGTAGTTGTTTGTTTTGCAGATTTTGAGAAGGTATACGAAAGTGTATATTGGGGTAAAATTAATGAATGTATTGCAGAAAATGGGAGTATATTGGAGGGATAGGAGACTTATTCACAACCTGTACATGTCTCAGACTGCTCAGATGCGAGTGGCTGATGAAGAGTTGGAATGGGCAGCATTAGGAAGAGGTGTAAGGCAGGGGTGTCCACTATCACTAGTGCTTTTGAACATATGTGTGTATGATATGATTAAATAGGCATTGGAAAAAGTGGAGATAGAAATTAAAGTTGGTGGAGATTTCATGACATTAGTATGCAGTTGATGAAGCTTTAGTTAATGGAATATTGAAGATTGTGTTAGAGTGAAAAAAGTTAGATTAGCGTGGTTTGGGGAGGGAAAGGGTAGTGACATTAAACTAAATGTAAATAGGTCTAATTTATGCAAAATTGGAAAATTTATGATTGTATTGTAGAGTGCCAAATATTTCTTGTTGGGTGAGGCTTGAAAGTGTGGTGTTGTTCATGCAGTGTCTTCTGAAACCTATGTTAAATGATGGAGAACCAAATTACAATAAGCAAAGAGAGTACACTCATTTAAGTAAAAAAAACAACAAAATATGGGCACTATAATTTAGTGGTATTTTATCACGCTGATTTACGTAATGTATGTGTAGTAATATATGTATATAATTGAGTATTACCTCTGACTGAATCACCGTGATGTCTCTCAACTCCTGGACTGAAATTTTGCATGAAGATTGGACTTGGGGCAACAGTGATGCAGAACTGGCTCTGGAGCAGCTTATATAATTGAACGTGCAAAGAATTTACAGTATATAGAATGCATAAGTAATTGAAGGCAGTGGTGAAGAAAATCTGCAGGACTGGAGTTGGGTTTGTTGTAGTGATGCTGATGTCAGGTTGCGTGTGTGTGATCACAGCATAGAGTAGTAGTAGAAAATTCACAATAGTGTTGTACAGAGGTCTGCTTATTTTAGCTAAATGCCGGGAATATTTCCTGCTTTTTTCAGGGTTGGAAACTATATTGAAATACTAAGTAAATGGCCCTGTGCAATAATGAATAAGGAAATACATTTACATTGCTGTCTCATTTAAAGAAGAAGTCTCAACCATTTGTCTGTTCTATATCTTTCAGATATGGTGCACTTGTTGGGTGGTCTGCAACTACCGGGGAGAAGACATTTGAACTGAAAAATGGTCATTCTTCAGATGTTAATTCTGTTGACTATGTTGGTTGCTTAGCTGTATCAGGCTCAAGAGATGAAACTGTAAAGGTATTGAAATATCTCTAGCATTATGCTTATTATGGTTCGAGTATAATATCTTGATATCTAAATCTGCATCTACACAATACCCTGCAAGCTGCCGCAAGGGTGTGTGGCAAATTATATACCCAAATAGTAGGGTTGTTCATGCACTTGGTAAACCTTAATCACACGAAAGAAAGTCCTTGCGTGAAACAATATTTAATAAAAGGATACTTGCATTCAAATTATGCTGTAGAACTATTGAAAAGATGGGTTCTATTAAATAAAAAGAATAGCATGCAAGATATCATCAAATGTATACATACACTACCAATTCTGATTCTCTCCTATGCCATTGTGGTCATGTGGTTTCCATTTGTTTGAGGAAAAAACGACATTTTTAGTCTATCCATTGTACAATAAATCTCCCTGATTTCACCTTCTGAATTGATCTACCATAGTAAGTGGGGGCCTGTAATATGTCCTTAATATTCTCAGATAAGTAACCTCCCTCAAATTTATGCCGTAAATTCAACCTATATTTAAACTGGCGGTCAACTAGTGGCTCCCATCATAATTCTTTCAATAGTGTGGTCACACTGCTACCTTGTTCATACCAACTTTTTATAAACCTAGATGCTCTTTGTTGCATTCAATCTAGTTCCAAAATTAAGCCTACTTCATGAGGATCCGCAAATATATATAATCATACATAAATTCATATACTAGCAGCTAACATACTCATGCATATACACCTACAAATGTACCAGATGTCTATGCTGTGTTTAATCTTGTTCTTGCTGATAATTGGAATATCTTTACTATTTCTCTAATGACTTCGGTTTCCTACTACATATTATGATTCCTGATCATTTAAGGAAAGAAAGAAGACTTAAATGTATCTGAACTGGTGTCCTATCTCCCTTTCTTTTGGGGTCACCTACCAAAAAATTGTGGGGTCATAATTATTCCCTTTTTTTCATAGTTGATTTTATTTGTTCTGAACCTCGCTAAAAGTCTTTGTTCTCTTTGCATCTGAAGTGGTTCCCATTATTTCACTAGAAGACCTGTCACACTCATCTTATCATAACAATTTTTGACCAATCTTGTTATCAAAACCGTTTTTGACGAATATTGTGGATGTTTGCTGAACTTGATCTAATCCTTTTATGAACGCTTTCTCCCAAGGATCCCGAATACTTCTGGCATATTCCAAATGTGGCCTAACAAAAGCAAAATAACTTTTCTCTTTAACGTTCTCATTACATTTTCCCACCACCCGTTTGATGAAGCCAAGTTTCCGTAAAGCAGATCCGCATATTCTCCTGATATGTGCTCCCCATGAAAGGCGTGATGATAGAACGACCTCCAAATACTGAACTCGATCTGATGCAGTCAGCACTGAATCCTCTATTTCATAATTTCTCCTGCTCGTCACTCATTCTGCTCCAAAATTTCAAAACTGCACATTTGCTTATTTTAAGTTCTAATATTTATTCCTTTTAACAATCCAATATTGCACCTCAAGTTCCCTGTATACCACTGTGTCATCTGCAAATAATCCAAGGTTGCTACTAACGTGTGAGCTAAGGTCATTAATGTATACTACCTTGATCAAAAAGTTCCCGGAATAACCACGGTGTGGCGCTCCCATCGTTCCGATTTGAGTTCTGTTTTTTTGTTAAATTGGTACATCTGTTGTTGATATTCCCTTTAAATCTTAGTGTCATAACTTGACATTTGCAAAAGTTACGGTCGGTTTTCGGTATGTCCATCAGTGCTTCCTGCGATTTTTCCATTACTTCCTCTCGGCTGCTAAAACGCGTTCCCCGTAATGGTTTTTTAACTCGATTGAACAGAAAGAAGTCACAGGGAGCCAAATCAGGTGAATTCGGTGGCTGTTGGATGGTATTTGTTGCATTTTTCATCAAAAAATTACGAATAATGATAGCACTGTGCGACGGTGCGTTATCATGGTGCAAAATCCACGAGTTTTCTGCCCACATTTCTGGTCTCTTTCGGCGAATTGCTTCACGCAAACGTCTCATAACGCCCAAATAATACTCTTTGTTTACTGTCTGGCCTTCTGGCAAAAATTCATGATGCACTACACCGTTGTAATCCATGAAAACCGTCAGCATTGCCTTCTTTTTTGACTGAAAACGACGTGGTTTTTTTGGTCTCGGCTCATTTGGTGAACGCCATTCACTTGCCTGATGTCTGGATTGCGTGTCGTACTCATAAACTCACGTCTCGTCTCCAGTAATGATCCTTTTGATGAATGTGGGATCGGATTCAGCCTCGCAAATCATGTCTTTTGCGACGTCAACACGGTCTCTTTTTTGCATGAAATTGAGGTCTTTTGGAACCAACTTTGCTGCTACCCGACGGAAACCCAAATCATTAACCACAATGTCTTGGGCGGATCCATAGGCAATGTTCAAGTCCTCCGCTATTTCTCTGATGGTTAATTTGCGGTTATTGACCAACATTTCTTTTACTTTATCAATTTTTTCACCGACTTTCGATGTCGATGGTCTGCCACTGCGTTCATCATCTTCGATTGACTCACGACCACTTCTGAACCGCTCGTGCCACTGGTAAACGACCGTTTTTTTTAGAGAATCGTTGCCGAAACACTTTTCCAACATTTCCAACGTCCGTGCGCCACTAAATCCGTTTTTTACGCAAAATTTAATACAAGTTCGTTGTTGCAAATTTAAATCCATTTCTGAAATTGTAAAAAATCGCCAACACACACAGAGATAGATGTACTCTTGGCTACGTAACTTTTGCAAATGTCAAGTTATGACACTAAGATTTAAAGGGAATATCAACAACAGATGTACCAATTTAACAAAAAAAACAGAACTCAAATCGGAACAATGGGAGCGCCACACGGTGGTTATTCCGGGAACTTTTTGATCAAGGTAGTATTAAGAATAGTAGTGGCCCTATTCCACTACCCTGGGGGATGCCCAAGGGGTCATCTATTTATCATATGTGTGATATCCACCAATTAGAGTATGGTGGCCAGTTCCTTTCCCTATATTTTCCAGAAAGTCCAGTTCCTATTTTGGGAGACACCCATTAGAAACAAACGTGTTCAATTTGTAGTATTTGATGGTGATATTTATAATTAAATGGAAAAAAATTCAAAAAGACCAGAGTAATGATGGTGATGCCACACTCCAGGGGTCCATACATAATTTCTGACTTAAAAACCAGTCTTTAAATCCAGGCTTGGACTGGTACTTTTGGATAGAAGCCATCTGTACTGTTTTCAATTTGGGTGAGTAAGGGGGTTACTTTCTTTTAATGTTAATTAGCTTTCTCAGAAAGCTATGGTGTCTGGTAAATCACCCAGCTTGTGTTTTCCTTTGAGGATAGAGGCAGTCACAATAACTCAGACTATAAGCAGGACCAGCATCTATGATACTAGTGGAATGTACAGAGATGGGAGGTGATTCATAAATACTACCTAAATTCAATGTTGTGAACACAAGAAGTGAATCATGAATAATGCAGTGATTGTCTTGAAAATCCAGGAATAGGAGTCTAATAAATGAGTAACTGCAATACTGATGAATTTTCTAGTCCTGGAAATATATTAGTTCATTTGGTAACCTTGAGGTAAAATAGTGCGGGTCTTGCTCCAAATATAAACAAACACAAGTATGTATGTATGTAGTCGGGAAAATTACGTACCTTGCATGACCTATGATAATGTGTCATGCAAGGAATGTCAAAAAAGGAACCTACCTTAAATTTTCCAATGCACTGCAGTGCTGCCAGAGCGATGCCACCGGTCACAGTGGAAGGAGACAGTTTAATTTGCATGCTTGAATTTTTTCTGTGCCTTCAAGTAAGCCAGTCGCTGGGTGCCAGGTGAAGTACTGTCAAACCGGTTTATCGCTTTTCAATTTCTTTAAGTAGCAAGCGCAATGATTTCAGCATACAGCTACCTGCAATTAAGACCTAGTATTCAGTCAAGCATGGAGACATGGTCTTCTTATTTTGACTCTTTGGAATCTTTATCTCATTCTTTTAAGCATAATTATGAAAGCGATGAACTTACTACCTTGATCAAAAAGTTCCCGGAATAACCACCATGTGGCGCTCCCATCGTTCCGATTTGAGTTCTGTTTTTTTTGTTAAATTGGTACATCTGTTGTTGATATTCCCTTTAAATCTTAGTGTCATAACTTGACATTTGCAAAAGTTACGTAGCCAAGAGTACATCTATCTCTGTGTGTGTTGGCGATTTTTTACAATTTCAGAAATGGATTTAAATTTGCAACAACGAACTTGTATTAAATTTTGCGTAAAAAACGGATTTAGTGGCGCACGGACGTTGGAAATGTTGGAAAAGTGTTTCGGCAACGATTCTCTAAAAAAAACGGTCGTTTACCAGTGGCACGAGCGGTTCAGAAGTGGTCGTGAGTCAATCGAAGATGATGAACGCAGTGGCAGACCATCGACATCGAAAGTCGGTGAAAAAATTGATAAAGTAAAAGAAATGTTGGTCAATAACCGCAAATTAACCATCAGAGAAATAGCGGAGGACTTGAACATTGCCTATGGATCCGCCCAAGACATTGTGGTTAATGATTTGGGTTTCCGTCGTGTAGCAGCAAAGTTGGTGCCAAAAGACCTCAATTTCATGCAAAAAAGAGACCGTGTTGACGTCGCAAAAGACATGATTTGCGAGGCTGAATCCGATCCCACATTCATCAAAAGGATCATTACTGGAGACGAGACGTGGGTTTATGAGTACGACACGCAATCCAGACATCAGGCAAGTGAATGGCGTTCACCAAATGAGCCGAGACCAAAAAAACCACGTCGTTTTCAGTCAAAAAAGAAGGCAATGCTGACGGTTTTCATGGATTACAACGGTGTAGTGCATCATGAATTTTTGCCAGAAGGCCAGACAGTAAACAAAGAGTATTATTTGGGCGTTATGAGACGTTTGCGTGAAGCAATTCGCCGAAAGAGACCAGAAATGTGGGCAGAAAACTCGTGGATTTTGCACCATGATAACGCACCGTCGCACAGTGCTATCATTATTCGTAATTTTTTGACGAAAAATGCAACAAACACCATCCAACAGCCACCGAATTCACCTGATTTGGCTCCCTGTGACTTCTTTCTGTTCAATTGAGTTAAAAAACCATTACGGGGAACGCGTTTTAGCAGCCGAGAGGAAGTAATGGAAAAATCGCAGGAAGCACTGATGGACATACCGAAAACCGAATATAAAAAATGTTTCGAGGATTGGATCAAGCGCTGGCATAAGTGTGTTGCAGTCGATGGGGATTACTTTGAAGGGGACAATATAGATTTAGATGAATAAACTTGTATTTTTAATGTTCTGAATAAATTCCGGGAAATTTTTGATCAAGGTAGTATGCTTTGGCACAAACACTTTTAATTTGGAAATCATGGAAATTTTTCAGGTTTGGAATATCTCCGATCCCAGCACTTGTGAAGAATGCTTCTCTATTGACATTGGGGATAGAGTGTGCTCCGTCGCCCTGTCTCCCAATGCTGATGTCTTTTGCTGTGGTTCTGCTGGTCTTTATAAGATTTCTCCTCTCCACATATTTGACTCTTCCAGGTAATTGCGCAATAGACCTTTCTCCTTGGGCATCGTCTTGTTAGGGATATCTATGTCTTTGCCTAATTTAGAAGTGCTTAAGAATAAATGAAGGTTTCACCGAACATATGCTATGGAATTTTGATTTATGGTATTGTCTAATTGTTTTCTGTTATTTTTTTTGAAATGCTGAATTTTGATGAATATCATGTCATTTGTGTACCTATTTTGCAATTGGTTATGCCACATTAAATTTCGAATGTGTTAAAATAATTTTTCAGTGGAATTGCTGTTGTTAACCTTGATTATACCTTCAGAAATGGTGCTGGAATATTGGATGTCCATTGGGAAACGCCACAAACTCTTCTTTCTTGTGGCTATGACACTTTGATCAGGTTGTGGGATGTTCGGTATGTTGACTTGCCATAGTAAAGCTTCAGCGTAGTGCTGATGTCTCTCTTTGCTCTACAGTGTTCTTTATGCATCTAGGATTGGGCGTTGTGTTTCCTTGTGGGAAGATCCTCATGATTCTGCTATTTACTCCCTGGCATCTGACAACCACAATACTTTTTTGTCTGGCTTATCACAGCATGGCAGAATTCAGTTGTGGGACAAGAGAAAGAGAAATAGTGTTCAGGTGAGTCACGGGGGTGGCAAGGAATCTTGTTGAAGTAATTTCTCTGCAGAATAAAGTGTTAAATAGTAGTTATTGCAACATTTAAAGAGAGAGTGCCTGAGGCAGAATTTATATGAAAGGGGATGGTAGCACAGTATAGGAAGCATATTGGTATGTCCTATTTATAACTGGACTGTGTGTAGCAGAGAAGGCAATAATTATCTTTCCATTCTGTTGTCCAATCATTGATACTTATTCATTGTTTTGATTTTATGTCTAATACTCGGGTCCCCTTTGTCATATCCAATGCCTAGTGTCTTGGATAATATACATATTATTAAAAGTTCTTAAAAACAGTACCTTTTCTGTTTTTAGATCTCTATATTATTCTCGTTGATGTGTGTGTGCATAAGAATTTGAAACTGTTTTGTTTAATTTGATTTAAAACTTTTTGGAGTTGATTTATTTTGGTCTCAGCACCTGAGTAGAGGAGAGACTTTACACAAGCACTTTTACATATCTCCACACTAGTTGTAATGTTTAGACTGTTGTAGTTTGGGATCTTGATTTGGTAAGTATAGGTAACCAACTCATTATATACTCTGCTCGAGATTTAAAATGTTTTAGTCACAAAATTGGTATTTGTACAAATGAGGCCTGAATATTTGTGGTGTGCTTATCTCAATTATTCTATAATTTTAAAATTAAATTTCCAGTGTATAATTCATATTATCACAGTCTTATTAGTAAGTAATAGTTTATTGCACTTGTGTGATTGAGATGTATATGAACTAATCAGATTTGTATCATGCATAAAAACATCTTTCTCATAGAATGTATTATTAGCACAGAATGCAACCACTAGAAAATAAAGCCAGTCATATACTTAAATAGTTTCATCTACTCTTTATTCTAATACATAACAAATTAGTAATTTAATTATGCTTTAATTTATTTATAGATGTATTCGTTACTCATTCATTACCGTTGGAAAGTTCCTAAGGTATGACTCAGTAACCCTATGTTGAATAAGTGTAAACCAGAAACTCAGTTTTGTGTTGTATAGGCAACCCAGCATCATATTTTTTTTCTTGCCTAATTTATTAAGTACAGGATACTTAGAAAATGCTCATGTCTCCTAAAGTGTACAATTCAGCTAACATGTGCATTGTCTTCACCTTGAATTTTTGATAAAAATATGTTCTACTGGCCAAAAAAATCACCATGCGCTTGTGCCAACAATGCAATTGTGCAGTGCTAACATTTTTTTGTGTGGAGAATAAATTTTGAGTTATTTTCACTATCTGCGATTAGTATTTCCCTTTCATCCTGGATATTGTGGAATCATCAGTATTAGAGTTCCCTAGAGCTGTAAGTGGGTGATGTCTAGGTTTCCTCTGAAATCTTAGATGAATCTTGAAATCTTAGATAGTCACAATTCATGAGCCCATGTATCCTCTGGCCTCATTTGCTGAGAAATTTGCTATTCCATACTATGACATAGCGGGATAATGGCCTCATCATGCTTGCTAAGCAACTTGCAGTACTGATAACTCTTTAATTGTTAACGAAAGTTGTTTTCTGTGGCGTAACTTTATGGAATTTGCATTTGGCACTAATTGTTATTAATCTAGGGTGTTCCGGTTCTTGTGATTGGTAGGAGAGATTTATTGTCCAAAGCAATTCTCAATTGAAATGGCCAAGTGTAATGTAAATGGCCAAGAGATTCAGTAGTATAAAAAATTCACGTGAACTCTTGGAGCAAGTTCCTAAACTTGTTACAGAATAACTAAGTGAGTTCTTGGAACTATTAGTAGCATAGGACATTTTCTGGCTAGAATGGAAGCACACAATAAGAGTTGGGATCATTTCTGCATTCTTAAGTAAAGCTTTCAAGGCAATTCAAGTATGCCATTGGGATCAAATCATTGAGTTCATTTTATAACACATGCTATGATTTCTTATGGGCTACTGTTAATAATGACAATATTTTGCCTTAATTATGATATTTTCATTTTCCAGACTTACTTTTCCAAGACAAGATGGAGTTCACCAGTTTATGGAATGGTATTCGACCCAAGCCACCTTTTTGCTGCATTGGATCAGTCACTTAATGTTTTGGACTTCACTGGAAGGGGAAATTTGTCAAAAAACTTAATAGCTGTACCTCATACAGTTATCCAAGTAATCTAAGGACTTGTTTGTGGTTGTAATTTGTTGTAAGAAACAATTTTTAGTGAAGATTTTGGGTGTGTTGTTGCTCACACCAAACTCAGCTTCTGTGATAACATTTTACTGAGTATAAAATTGTTTTGCTTGCACATTTTACACTCATTTGACAAGATTTTAGAAGTGTAGTGCACCTTTCATTGTTGAGCATGAAATCCCACATGGTAAAAAGAAGGCACATTAAAATTGTTTTAAGTTTCACGATTGGTATGCCATCCTTTTTTGTGTGTTCCTAATCACCCTTGGAGCTCTGTTTCAGGAACAACTGCTCCTAGTAGGGTGGACTATTCCAAATAATTTCAACGGTAGGAGTAAAATGAAAGGTTGTTTGTACAACATCGGTTACTCTGAGATAGCTAGAAAGGTATTTGACCTCAGTGGGGTGATCACTTGAGTAATGGGACTCGGCACACAGGGTTCATCTCATGAAATCTGTGCAGTGTGGATTCAACAGCAGCAGCAGTGAAGAAGACAAGGGGACTTAACCAGTTTAAATAGGGACATCACATGTAAGGGAAATTATAAAATATAAAGTGGGAGATGGAGAGAGGAAATGTAGATATTTTAGGATTGACTGAGTTGAGACAGAAGGATAGCAGGAATTACTGGATCGGTAGTTGTAGAATTGAAGACTACTGCAATTGTCTGCTGAATAAAAATTAATTCACAACCAGTTTCAATGCACACTATTATTTTTAAGTTAATAATGTAGTGCATCGAAACTGGTGGTGAATAAATATTTCTTTAGTGGAAAATTGTATTAATCTTCATCTTTGTTGTGATGGAAGAGTTCCACCACATTACACCTGAATCTGTAATTTATATAAGTAGTTGTGGAGCTATATAAAGCGGAGGGGAAGAGAGCCAGTGAGGAGAGGAAGTAGAATTGAACAAAAAGATAAGAGCATGCATATGCAGATAGTAATTTAATGATAATGAAGTGTAACATCAAATTCAAGAAGATAACAGGGAGATGGATAAAGGAATGTAACGTAGAAGAATTGAGCAGGTTGAGAAGAAAAAAGGGACATACAAAGCCAGCGACAAAAGTATTAGAAGAGTTAATAGGGGAAGGATAAGGAAATCATAGAGTTCTGCCGAGATGGTCAGGAAGTAAATGAGATAAATAAATGGAATAATGTAAATACAGAATTGGGGAAAAGAAGGATAAAGAGATAAGTAATTATCTGAGATGAAGAACTAATTGTGCACAATAAGTATGTTAGAAGAGGCATTGTTAGGGTATGGATAAAACAGAATTTGCCAAGGAGTGAAAATTAAGTGCCTTGTGCAGGAAGATGAAAACACTATCATGAGGTAAGAAGGGAATTCTATGAACACTATTGAAAAAGATATGGCCAGAAAAATATTAATCAACCCAGACTAATTATGGAAAGAATACATAGAAGATGTATGTGATAAAGATGAAGCCAGTAAGTTAAGACATAGGTTCCAAATAAGGATAGCATAGGTCCAGGCATACTGAGATAGAAAGGGAAATGAAATCAAGTGAGGCAGTAGGGATGGGTAGGATCCTTATGGGGCTCCTTGAGGGCTTATGAAAAAATGGACGGAAGTCTATTGATGGGTTAATTTATTAGCATTAAAGCCATTGGCAGAAGTTAGCACATCAGTCACATTTCTTATACCTCCAGTTACTTATCATTCCCTATTGGCGCCTTAATCATTGCTTTGTAAGTGAAAGAAATTCAAATTGTACGAAACAAAAGATGACATTATTACATCTTGATTTTATGAGCTTGTATATCAATTTTAATTTAGATCATTACAATCTGGTAGAATGACTTTTGCCTAATTATCCTGTTGATATGTTTCTGGGAAGGTTTTAGCTGATTGCATATTTAAGCAGGTTCCCATGCAGGAGTTCTACTCCCAGCAATGAAACACTACATACAGGACTGGGGGCAAAATTTGTTGAGAAAGAAATTAGTTCCACCATCTTATACCAGTTCCTTTTCCGTCAACCAATAATGATACTGGGATTTCGATAAGTATACCTTTGCAATATGCAATTAAAAAGAAGGCTAGCCATGTAAGAAAAATCCAATTTTGCAGAAAGCATGTGTCCTGTATTCTTGGAATAAAATAGAAATTTACAATGAATTTAGCACAAGATTTCATGCGAGTTGCTTGAAACAAGATGGAAATAGGATATGAACTGATGTTTCTTTTTAATTATAATTAGGTGAAAGAAAATTTTATGGGGAAAATGGTAAAATTAGTTGAATTCGTGATTACCATCAAAGTGTTATGTTGAAATAGGATTACAATATGAGATTCTTAATGAGAAATAAAAGCAAGAAGTCCTGCAATTTTAGGTGCATTAATAATATTTCGAACATCTGATAACAAAAATCTTTCCCAGTAGCAGTAAAAGGCATGCAGTTTCATCAATTTTTGTTTCTAATTATGGGAAAGGGGAAGATAAGAACTTAACAGTCCAAGTGATCAATACAATTCAATTTTTAACCATTACTGGAAAGTAGGAAGTCTTCTACAAAAAGACTTCCTACTTTCCAACTCTCCACATGGATTTAGATCTAAAAGGTCTACCACAACTGTCATCAGTCAGGCAATTGACAGCATACTGAATTCATTAATGCTAAATGCAAAACTCATGGAATGTTTTTTGACTTGTCAAAGGCTTTTGATTATGTAAACCGCACTAGACTACTTATTAAACTCAATAGAATAGGAATTAGAGGAATTCCTCTAACTTGAATGAAGTCCTATATTCTCAATTGCTCTCGGAAAGTAGTGTTATCAGTTGATGGGTCAAAATATTCATCTGAAGCATACCAAGTTAACAAAGGTGTTCCACAAGGCTCTACCCTTGGGCCAATCCTCTTTCTGATATACATCAATGACCTACTTAACCGCTTACCAAATAATGAAGGAATAATACCAGTGTTTACTGCTGATAACACTAATCTAATAATATCAACACGAACATATCCCAGCCTTGAGGAAAAATCAAAGTCTGTCACACTTGCAACAAACAAGTGGTGGACAGACAACCTTCTCGACTTAAATGTAAATAAAAGTAAAATAGTGTACTTTACACACAATAAGAACATGACAGATGATCTGCTGGTAAAAATTAATGACCAATCCATTGAGCATGGGATGGAATGTAAATTTCTAGTTATTTCTCGGTGTGCAAATATTTCTAGTGATACGCATGTAAAAGCCTTTCAACATAAGCTAAGTTCAACTTGCTACTTATTAAGACACCTGTATGAAACTATAAGGAAAACTATTCAAATATATGATTTCCACATTTTTCGGGCTGCGTCCGCGTATGTCGTTTAAATGTACAACAGTTTCGCCAGCTATCCTGCTGGCGTCCTCAGGTCAAGGATGAAAAGAAGCTTGTTGTCCCGTCTTATATAGGAAAAATCCGGCGCCAATACCGGGAAATTTCTTGGCCAATCAGGGAACGTCCTCATATTTGCGCGGAATTATTCGTTTCCACGCACTGTGGAGTGGATATCCATCCTCTCTGTTAAAATTTTTTGGCCTTTTAACGATTTCAATGGCCTCTCTGATTATTCTCTGGAAGTATTTTCCTTCTTTCGCTATTATTTTAGCGTCGTCGAAGAGAATAGTGTGTCCAGGTTCACTCCAGGCGTGCTCAGCGATGGCCGATGCTCTAAACTGTTTGGCCTTGGTTGCCCTCTGGTGTTCACTCATGCGTGTTTTCAGCGCTCTGCACGTTTCACCGATGTACCATTTGCCACAGGAGCATGGCACTTGGTACACGCCTTCTGATATTAACGGTGAAATTCCATCCTTGGGTCCGGGTAGGGTGTCAGCTATCTTGGTGACGCAGTTGAATCTGGTCACCACATCATGTTTCCTTAAAGCCCTCGCGATTCTTTCCGAAGTCCCTGCGATGAAGGGGATGGTGACGTAAGCCTTCGGACGTGGTCTGGAGTCTTCCTCTCTGTCAGGAACAGCGGTGGTTTGTCTCTTCTTTTCTTCCTTCTCGGCCCTTTTTTGGATCATATGAGCGCTGTATCCATTCCTTTGCAGGGCATTTGTCAAGTGTTTCTTCTCGTTGGCAATAGAATCGGAGTCACATATTTTATATGCTCGGTTGACAAGTGTGTCTACCAGTGAGGTCTTCTGACTGGGATGGTGGTGCGATGCAGCATTAAGGTAGCGGTCGGTGTGAGTAGGCTTCCTGTATACTCTGTGTCCAAGCCTCCCATTCCCTGTATTTCTCTTCACCATGACGTCCAAGAAGGGCAGTTGATGATCCTTTTCCACCTCCATAGTGAAGTGGATGGCTTGATGCTGTGAGTTCAGATGTTTCAGGAACTTTTTTAATTCTTCCTCTCCGTGTGACCAAATGACAAAAGTGTCGTCGGCATATCTTAGCCACAGTGAGGGCCGCTTGTCGCAGGATTCCAGTGCTTTCTTTTCGAAGCTCTCCATGTAGAGGTTGGCCACAACCGGGGAGAGGGGTGAGCCCATCGCAGCTCCTTCCATCTGCTCGTAATGGTCACCATTCCATAGGAAGAAGGAATTGCGGAGGCAACGCTCCACCAATCCTGGAAAGTCCTTAGGGATTCTGCGGGAGGTGAGTTCCTTGATGATATTCAGCGATTCCTCAATAGGGACGCTGGTGAAAAGCGATTCAACATCGAAGCTGACCATGAGATCGTTGTCGTGGATGGTGATGTTTCTTATTACGTCAATGAAATGCGTCGAGTTTTTTACGAAGCTGGGTGTCTGTCCGACGTGGTCCTGCAGAGACCGCGCCAAGTACTTGGCGAGTTGGTAAAAAAATTTTAACAGAGAGGATGGATATCCACTCCACAGTGCGTGGAAACGAATAATTCCGCGCAAATATGAGGACGTTCCCTGATTGGCCAAGAAATTTCCCGGTATTGGCGCCGGATTTTTCCTATATAAGACGGGACAACAAGCTTCTTTTCATCCTTGACCTGAGGACGCCAGCAGGATAGCTGGCGAAACTGTTGTACATTTAAACGACATACGCGGACGCAGCCCGAAAAATGTGGAAATCACCTACTCATCGCCGCGGAAACCTTCGAACGAACACTATTCAAATATAACCTACAGTATAATATAATGGGGGTCAGCTGCTATTACTATAACCAGCTTTGAAATGCAAAAGAAAGCTATTAGAATCATCACCAGGAAACCTCACAATGCTCGATCAAGGCCTATTTGCCATTAATTAACTTTGCTACCACTCCCGTGCATCTGCATCATGTTTTAAATTTGACAACTATTCTCTTAACTCTGCCTATCATAATCATTACACCAATATAAGAACTAAAACATCGAAACTAGGACCCAATGAAATAGGTATCATCTTAAATAACCAACTACCCTAAAGTATCAAGGATACAAAGGGAACTGCTGCATTCAGGCATAAATTAAAAAGATATCTACAGCGTATTATGTTCTACTCAGTTGACAAATATCTCAACAATATTCCTGACCAGAAAGTTCATTCTTTTAGTTTATAGCAATGGTCAGTTTGATTGATGGTGGTGATCAATGATTGTTCTGAATCGATATTTCTTGTGCATGTTTCGGCCAATGTTCGTGGGCTTGTGCCAAATACTATGTAACTCTGAGCACTATTTCTTTCTTTATCTTAATTGAGCCGCGTCTTTGCTCCTTTTTGACGTGCCTTATATCATGTACGACGTCTGTTCAAAAAGTATCACGACTTAAGTGTTTTTTCAAAAACTATTTATTTATTTATGAATATCTATTTGGCCCCTTTAAAGTAATCCCCATTAGATACTATACACTTGGGCCAATGTTTTTTCCAATCTTCGAAGCACTTCAAAAAATCATTTTTTGTGATCTTGTTCAGCTTCTCCTTCGATACAGTCTTTATCTCGTCAATCGAAGCGTAGCGTCGTTCATGGGCCTATTCAGTTTCGGGAACAAGAAAAAGTCACTAGGCGCCAGATCTGGGGATCTTTTTTCGGCCTTCGCTCGTGCTGCAGCGTCCATTGGCATGATTGAGCTTTAGTTTCCACGTCATCCCCATAAACCCATGATTCGTCACCAGTTATGACCCTCTGAAGCAAATTTGGGCCGTCGCGGAGTCCGACACCTCATTAGCAACGGTAATGCGTTGCTGTTTTAGGTCGAAATTGAGTAATTTGGTAAGAATTTCGCGGCGACCCGTGCCATGCCCAACTCATTGGTAAAAATCGAATGGCAATCAATATGTTTATGTCCTCAGCAACTTGTCTATCGGTGATTCGAAGTAAAATCGAAGACAAGCCAAAATATGTGCAAACGAAACTGCTACCAACAATTAACTGAAAATTCAAAATGGCCAAACTTTTTGGCATAAATGAGAGATACAAGTACCAACATAATGCCACAAAAAATCGAAAATAAAATTAATGACCAATCAATTGAGCATGGGATGGAATGAAAATTTATACATAACCCGCGATACTTTTGGAACAGACCTCGTGCATACACCACCCCCCTGGTATGCAATTTGGTTAGAAAGTGGAATACAGAATGCATATTGTCACAGCAATTTGATTCAGTGTGTTTACTTTAAACAATAATTAAATTATCTTTTCACCTAGAGACATTTGAGAACTAATTTCACCATAGATCCTTCAGTTTTTACTGAGATCCAATGCCAATATGTTCATTATCAGTCAAGGCCTATCAGTCACTCAAAGATATCCTAGCATAAATCAAATTTTATATGCACTATGCAATTTTTTGAATTTTTGGTCTTCATATTGAGAAAGTATTTAAAATGGCCTGCCTTTTTTTTGGTTAACACATGCAAGAAGAGCTAGAGGGTTTTTCCTAAAACTTGCAGCATTAGTTTATGAATGGTATAATGCTCTTAAACTTCAAGCTTTCCTTTGGAAACTCTTTCAATTTTGTCTGCCTAAATCACAGCTCGATTTCTACTAATGTTTTGCTTAATATATTTTTATATAACTAATGCAATGGGAGAGTTTTAAAAACTTCAATCTGTGAGCATCCAATGAATGATAGTGGAATAACTTGCTGAACAGGTAGAGTACTTCAAGGTATCTCCACATGGCTCAGTCCTACAGTAGAAAGCCTAGTGCTGCACCCACTAGACTATCATGCTCCTTAATGTCTACACAGCAGTATAATGGAAGAGTTTAAACATTTATTTTTGAATTTCTTGTACGATGGGAAAACTAAAAGATTGTCCAGGTGCAAATGCTGATACTTCTCCAATTCCCAAACCACTAAGAGGTCGACAGAATTCATCCAAATAATGGACAGGACAGTACCGACTTGCCGCAAAATTTAAAAGATTAATGATGACATCAAGAAGTCATAGGTAGTATTAGCAAGAAGGTATTATGAAATGTGGTCCCCTGATTAATTCATTTAAGCTTGACCCGGATTCAAACACAGATCCATCCAATCCCCACAAAGTGCTTTAATCAATGAAGCTACTTTGAAATTCTTGGGGCTTTTAAGGAATGCAGTCATTCTAGCAAGATGTTGTAGAAGGTTGTCATTGTGAGAATGCAAATTCACACTTTTCCACAAGTTTATTAGTGACGTGCTACGTGTTTTGGTTCACAAAACCATCATCAGATACAAGACATGCCAAATAGTGACATCATATTTATTTGTGTACGAGGAAGGGGGAGAGGGAAGCAGCGAGGAACAGGAGTAAGTCCAAGAAACAGTGAGAGATGGTGTGACAGTAACTTTTTGACGGAGTCATCCGCTATATGGGCATTACAATGCAACAATTTCAGTGTGTGAGAATGATTTGCCTTGACAGGGATTCGCACCCGGATCTCTCAATATCCGAACGAATGCTTCAGCCACTTGTGCTAGCAAGGCATCCTCTTGCAATCCATAATTTTGAAGGCTTTAAAGGAACAAGATTTTGTGATGTGTGTGACCTTACATACAACCACACAGGCATTCGTAGTCATGAGTGATACGCCACAGTCCACGAGGTTACAGCTAACTTTTTTAAACACTAAGAGTGTTTTAACTTTGACCAATTCCAAGAAACCGTGGGAGCTGTTGCAATATTAACTTTTTAAGGAAGTCATCTGCTACATGTGCATTACAATGCAACAATTACAGAGGGTAAAAATCACTTGCATTTGGTTCAAATCCTGGTCAAAACGAATGATTTTTACCCTCTGAAATAGTTGCATTGTAATAGGAGTAAGGTAGGTGGGGACATGGAGAGAGATCGAAAAAACTCAAAGACAATGGAGAAACCATAGGAAATCAAAGAAAGGGAGGGGTAAAAAGGGGGAAGGAAGGATAAGCACATGTGGTCACTCTATAGTAGGGAGGACGGTGGCAGGTATTACATACTATATATGTTAGGTGGGAAGGGGACATACAGGACCGTGCATGCAATAACACCAGTATTTGAAGTTGTGTGAATTGCACCACAGACCATGAGCTTAAAAGCCAACATTTGAACACAAAGAGCCTTTCTTAGCAAATTCTAAGAACTGCCAGAGAAGTCGCATCAGTAAATATTTCAAAGTACAAGAGGAACCCTCGGTAACTTATTTGGCTAAAGCATTCGGCCGCTAATCAAGGGAATTTGGTTTAAATCCTGGTTATACACTTTGAAATTGATGCATTTTGATTATCATTAAGAGGAAGTTTTGGAAAAATTGAATAAGGAGGAAGGATAAGCACATGTGGTCATTAGAGAGGATGGTGACTCTGAATATGATAGCAAATTATGTAGTTTCAAGCATGATATGATGACAGTTAAACATAATAATGAAAAAATAGTAACCTCTTTTTGATACACTACCTCATTCTCAGATGATGTCCTTGTAGTCCATCAAAAGTCGTCTGATTTTCCACTTGGATTTAGTCCAGGAGTGGACTAAATCAAAGTGGAAAAGTGTTAACCCAGTGTTCATTAAAATGCTAATAAGTTCTTATTATATACCAATATTTCCAAATCTATTCTAATATTTAAGGCTAAAATTTTGAAGTATTAAATAAATGTATCAAATAATATCCTGTCATTTTACCCAAATCACTTCCTCAGATGGACACAGCATTTCTCCTCCAAGGCCTGAAACTTCAGTTGTGAATGAGCACGAATGTTGGCTGTCAACTTAAATATGCAGCTACAGAGTACTTACAACTGCACTAGATTGACTGATTTGGTCCATTTGACTCAAATTATTTAATTGATTGGGTACCCTTGAGTCATTCTGCCCTCAAATGTTTTCTTGCTATAAGGCATATATCTAGTAATACTCATAGTATCATATAATTTCAACATATTCAGGAGGATAGGCAAATATACCAAAAAATGTAAACATGGTATGTTGTATGGATGGAAAAATCAATCAAAAATCAAATCACTTAGTAACCAACATGAGGGTCCCTACATCGTTCAAATCCTGGGAGGTGCTTTTGAATAGTCCCATGCAGTGAATACTGGAGGTTGTTATGGACTAAAGGGTGAATGTACTAAACATTACGATATCACTTACAGTCACCAAAGAAAAAACACAGCGTGGATTACCTTTCATCTGACTTCAGCTCCGCAATCTATCTGCCAAATAACACCCTACCAGGTGCAGTTATCATCACCCCTGCCAATAGAGATCCAAGGGTCATTGCAACATGCAAGCCCTTCTATTATTCCATTGGAGGTTTTTTTAATTTGTGGAATAATGAAATTAAACCAAACATTTAGTTATGAATATATGACATGCAATAACATAGGCCAAAGATAATTTAAAAATCATGATGATGTATCAGGGATAGCCAAACGAAACTCTTTTGCATACTGCTTTAAATAAAATTTGTGGTCCATGCTGTAGCTTGAATTTCTTAAGAAAAAAGATGGAAGCATTACTATTGGAGGAATAATCGACTTTTTGGAAATTAGTTTATCAGCAAAAAATGCTTTCTCTTTTTTTTGGGAAAAGAGATTCACCTCTTGAAATGAGAGGTCAGAAAACGTCACATGACCAGTACTGAAGTAAATATATTTAAATTAAAAAACAATAACCATGCTTTCAAATCTACCACTGAATACTTTGAAAAATAACTACCTACCCTCTATGCAACGGTCCAACTGGACAACTTCCCTTGAAGAAATAAGAGGATTTTAAATATAATGGGATGATAATTGTTTCCATTTTCTTTCCATTCAAACAGATCCATCTCACCACACATCCCCATAACCTTATCTATTCCCATCGATTTTATTATTAAAACACAACACAATAATATTGAAACATTTCATTACTTTAATGATGATTTTGGTACAGCAAATAGGTGGTTTACATGTCTTTGAATTAAATTCCCATCAAAGAAGGTAGATATACCCGGATAAAAATGTGTTAAAATTAGCAAATTCAAATTTTGTACACCGATTCTCAAACACTAAAATTTTCATGCATAAATCATAATAATGATATTTTGCAAATATTTATGTACATAATAGTCCCATGATTCAATGTGCATTAAATAAAAATGCATCCATAAACTTGTTATAAACACATTAACAAATCATTCTCAAAAACAATATCTCCAAAATATAAGTCAACAGTCAACCCTTTAATACTTATCAAAATCCATTTACACATTTTTGACCAACCACCAACACAATAGATTATTATGAACATTTAAATCCTTTAATTTTAGGAAATTACAACATTTTTTGAAAATTTAGTACTGAGTGAGTAGTATGACATTTTAGCATTACAAGAATTAATAAATTCTGATCTCTTGTAAAAAGGAAAGCAGCCAAAGGTCAACTTGGTTTATTCCAAAAGGTCAATGACAAAGCAGGAAGAGCAATGGATATTTCACCAATAAAATATTTCATTTCACAAAAGAGGAACAATTATACCTAGCATAAGGCCATTATGCAGCATGCCTCATAAACTAAATTGCTACAAGGGCTGAAAACTCATTCATTTGCCTTGCACTGAAAATACCCACTCTCAACATGGATTTTAATTAGAGGCTAATTGTCAGGCGAATCTTATCCCCAAAAGGGATTTGCTCAAGCCTTCTAATTTCATGCTCATTTTTGCCTAATTTTAGATGGGCTTGGAGCCTCACTGGAGCGGCAAACAGCCACAAAAAGTCATACAACCTCTCTTATTTTTTTTACTTATGAAAATCCTAACATCATGATATATTCATTCTCTCCTTACATCCTAGATTGAACAATTGATGCAAATGAAAAAATCAACATTAAAATGCTCAATATGCATTTGAATTGAAAAATAATCAAATAAACACAATATTCAACCTTTTAAAAAAGATTAACTTTAGAGATGGTACTGTGATGATGCATTGGCAAATAAAGAGGAAAACCTGAATGGGATTTCACATGTGATTCCAATATAACATAATCTCCCTGGGATGACAGTGTAATGAAGCCAGGAGAGGAAAGAGTGAGTGAGCAATGGGACTTGGAATGACATGACAAGGTTTTGGCCATTTGCCAAGTGAATTAATAACAGGTATGATACGGCTTGTGGACTTCTCCTGTTATCCAGCCAAGGGTGAATTATAATTGCTCAATTGGGCATTCAATTTTCTGCTGAAATTCTCCATAACATTAAATATAACATTTAACAAAGCCTTAGAATAACTATTACAAAAATACAACACTGTAGTCAATACAGTGAAGACCACAATGGCCCCTATTATTTGGCTTCATATAGTGAACACACACACACAGGATAAATAATTCAAAACATTACCTCCCATGCCTTAAAATGCATTGCAATTGATAACAATAGAAATTAGCAGCAACTGCCAGTAGGTTGGAAGCTCCATCACAGGAATGCTTGTGCTTGATTCGACATTTTAAGTACCGCTCAGCTGTCTGTACCTTCAAATTCCAGTAAGCAGCCAACAGCACCAAAGTATCCCTAAAATTGGATAAAATATTGCACATTTTGATCCATGATGAAAATAAAAGGAAATGAATATATACAGTAAAGAAAACAGTCCTAAATATGTATACACACAGTGAATGAGATTAAGCACACTCAAACCTCTTTCCTGGATAAAATAACCAGAATTCATAACTTCAACCGCTTCATATCAAAGAGACTAACAATATGCAAAAACGTTTAGTCATTCAACAATCTATCCATAAGATTAATCTAATCTATCTAATCATTAATATATAAATCTATCTAATCATTAAATCACTTGAAAGTAATTTTCTGGACAATATTTACTACAAGTTAAAACAGCATTATAATTATTACTCTAATTGCAACCTATCTGTGTGTGTTGAGACTGAACATGTAAGAAGCTTATATTTAAGGATTTGGAAATTGACACCTGAATACACTGCCACTTAATGCTTTAACAATTGAATGAATGCCACCTTATGCTTAGTGTCGATGTGATTGCTATGCACCTCAAAGAAACAAATGACCAATTTCACCATTTCTTAACATTTGAATACCTATTGAATATCTCCACAATTGGTTGTATTCAGAACCATTTGCAAGAACTGTATTGGTCATTTTCATTTGCTAACAATGGATATCTGTAACTAATCAGGATGTCCCGAATCAAGATTACCTGCCTTGGAAAAATAGGAAAATGGTTTGTATTAGAGGAAACAACATTTGGAGAATTCTGCACAAAAATCAATAACATATAAACATTTTATCCTGCTGTGATCAGAATATCATAAAAAGTTTATGAATTTTTTTCTAAATTTTGCACTGATTTATACGGTGGGGTTACCTAATTTTAAAGCTGAAGATATGTAAATGCAAAAAGATTGAAAAAAGCCAGTGGGTAGTGTTTCGTCTAATTTTGTAATAATAATTACAATAAATTTTATTTGCCCAAAGATCATATAAAAATACCAGACAATAAAACTCATCATTGTAAAATACATGGTTCTAACTACTCTGGAAATAATTACATGATGAAACATGAAAACAAGGTCCACTACGACAACCACATATCACATGGTGAATCAAATACTTTAAGGATTGGATAATAGAACTGAAACTTTAGGATTATTTTTCGATTTCAGTAAAGCTTTTGACTTCGTCAATCATCAGTTACTCCTATATAAACTGAAATGCTATGGTATAAGAGGCACACCCTACAAATGGATTGAATCTTATCTAAGTGAACGGCATCAGTATGTTGAGCTCTCAAGAAATGGCTCCAAATTTGTTCCTCTTGGTAGAGAAGTAACACTGGGTGTTCCCCAGGGTTCTGTACTTGGTCTTATTTTATTTTTAATCTATATCAATGATATCCCAGACAAGCTTCAGTTCATTAAGGGGATAGACCCAATACTGTATGCTGATGATACAAATATCATTGTGTCAGCCTCCTCAGTAGACAGTTTGACAGAAAGAGCAGCTGAAGTAGCTCAGATTTTCAATGAATTGTGTATTCATAACTTTCTAAAACCCAATATTAACAAGTCCAGCCTGATTTATTTAACTAATAAAAAGAAAGTTTCATCTGCAATCTCAGTAGATGTAGAAGGTGTGAGCATTCCCCAAAATTCCAGTACCCAATTCCTGGGAGTAATCCTGCATAGAAACATGTCTTGGGAGGAACACATTTTCAAATTACGTAGCAAGTTAAGCTCCCTATGCTTCCTTATTAGAAATATTAGATATTCTGTAAATTTAGAGGTCCTTCTATCCATTTACTATGGTGAATTTTGATGGTTTCTGGCGTAACTTTATGGAACCGATTCATTATAAATAAATGAAAGGACTAACTTTGTAGTTCCACACAAACGATTTATTCACACGACCCGGATTTCAAAGTAAAACATCATCATCATGGTGAATTTTATTCTCGTGTTACTTTCAGTATCCTCTTCTGGGGTTCCTCTCCCCATGTAGGCATAATCTTCAAAATCCAAAAGAGGATTATACGTATTATGAGCAATGCTCCTTGCGATTCACCATGTAAACCTCTCTTCAAAACACTTGGTTTATTACCAGTACCTTGCATATATATATTTAATGTCATCTTACATGCAAAGGGTAATATTTCCCAGTACAAGTCCAACCACAATTATCATAGTCACCATACAAGGACCTGCAATGTCACTGGTCACTGGCATCAGGTTTCCAACCCCGTAAACCCTGAGTGCGTGTGTGTTTGCAACTTGCGAGGGTCAATTTGTTCTGCAAATACCTGAGCGAGGGAGTAATTGTTATAACTATTTATTTTATATTTCATTTGTCTGAGTGACAGGTCACTGGCGTCAGGCTTCCCGTCCCATAAACCCTGAGTGCGTGTGTGTTTGCGATTCACGACGGTCAATGTGCCTACATATACCAGAGTGATTGAGTGGTTGCTATAGATTTCTCGCTCCCTGTAACCCCCCTCCTTTAATTCCACCTATTAGTGCCCTTAAGAGTACGGCTTTGGGTTTTTATATTCATTCCATTCATTCGGCCGTAGTACGTTCTATATCTCTTTATTAGCCCCAAAAATTTCGGAGTGTAAGAGAACGCCTCAATTGCTTAACTAGCTAAAGCACTCGGCCGGGCATTGAGGGATCCTGGTTTGGATTCTGGTCAATGCGAATGATTTTTACACTCTGAAATTGCTGCAGCTCAGAGTTGATTAAAATATAATTGGACTCTAATAGCATTTAGAATTCTCCGATAATTTCTTTATTATTTCAGCCAACAAATTATGGCTTTGTGGTTGCCTTACAATTAGTTACTACTAATAACTGAGTTTATAAATTCCTAATAATTCAATGCAACAATTTGAGAGTGTAAAATCATTCACCTTGACCGGGAATGATTTTTACACTCTGAAATTGTTGCATTGAAATGCACATTAGCAGATGACTCTGTGAAAAGTTACTGTTGCGGCATCTCCCGCAGTTTCTTTGGAATTTTTCCCAATAATTCAGATTAGGAAGGGATGGTTTCTTGATGGACTCTTGAACTTCATACAACTATACTGCTAAGCCCTAGCTAGCATGACAGAAAATATATTTATATCTTACTACTGATTATCATTATTTATTCTTTAGCTTTGCATGCATTCCCTCCCCCTAATTCCATTCAAAATGCTCATTGTTTCCCTCCCTCTTGATCACTTTCCCATCATTCTCCCCTCTATTACTGTCCACTGCATACTCTTGTCTTGCCTTCCTCTTACTTTCACCCAACAGTCATCTCTCTTTCACTGCCATTTTTAGAACTTCAGCATTTGTTTTCCTTTCTGCACAATTTATTTCCTCTATTCTTCTCTACACACAAATCACAAAAGCCTCCAGTCGATGCTTATCCTCTTACCAAAACGACCAAGTTTTCAAACCATAAACACTACACTCCATATCAGAGTTTTTACCAGTCAATTC
This sequence comes from Hetaerina americana, assembly GCF_022747635.1. Taxonomy (NCBI): domain Eukaryota; kingdom Metazoa; phylum Arthropoda; class Insecta; order Odonata; family Calopterygidae; genus Hetaerina; species Hetaerina americana. The sequence continues at coordinate 5,489,451 of NW_027286863.1, forward strand.
TTAACATCTTTACATGAGGTACTAGTCATTAACTCCTGCCTCTTTGCAAATGCTTCTTTACCTAATTTAATTGTTCTTTTAATGTCCCTACTACTCTACTCATCCTCCTCCAATACACATACCGAATAGCTGAACTATCCTGCCAATTCTAGTTAATGTCCTCTACTTAAATATTTAGCATAGCTTTCCTATTTCTTGAGTATCCCATTAGCTTCATATTCTTATGAATAACTCTCATCCCATATCTATTACACTAGTTCTGCAATGCAGTAAGTAATGATTGCCACCCTTCGGTGGACTGACTAATAAGCACTCGATCATCTGCAATTGTAACTGATTTAAGGAGTTCCCTACCTACTTTCCCTCCAGGTCATCCCACACCTCCCTTTTAATTTTCTCTGCATACATATTGAAAAAAAACAAATGGTCATCCCTATCTTTCTATCTGACCTAGTACCGCCTACCCCGGATTTCTATTCACCATCCACACCTGTATTCTCTGACATATACACAGGTTCTGAATAAGTTATCTATCTTTCCAGTCTACTTCCTTTCTTCTGAAAAATAACCCAGCTCACATTTAACACTGACTTTTAATTCTTGTTTAAATACTACAAAGAACGACTGCACTGCTTTTAGGGGTTAATTGGTAGATTTAAGTTCAGATTATCATGCATCATCACTCACCATATGCATATATTGGAATATCCAAGTAATTGTTTGCACAGTCCTCAGTGCAGTTATTTTCAGCATCAGTATGAGGAATGTTGCTTGATATGTTTGATAATAATTGGTTGAAAGAACCGGTCACATTGTAACAATTTTTAGTTGAGTGTGTAGATGCTGTAATCTCTGTACTAGAATTAGCACCTTTCTTCAAAAGCCAGTTTTCAATATTTCCATGAGTACATATTTGAGTGGATATGATATCTGAGGTAACAACAAGCAAAGTATCTCTGAAAGAAATAGCTCCTCTGATGGAATCACTCAGTGCAGAAACAACTTTCATGGTTCTCATAATATCATCATAACTGACCAATACCTACCTAAGGGGACAATGATGAAAATGTTTTCAGAATTATAATTATTATACAGAGAAACAACTCATAAAGGATGAAAGCATCACTGTGAGAAAGTTTTTCACCAACCTACCACCATAAAATAGCCATTGGGATTAATATTTAAAATTTGTCAGGACACACAATACTGCTCATGGGTCCAAAGCAATGGGCTTAAGGTTATTCAATAAACTTCCCCATGAAATCAAATTCGAAACAAAAGTACCTGTTTTCAAGAAAAAGCTGTTTAACCTTTTAAAAAATAATATGTTCTATTCTGTAAATGAATACCTGGAATTGTCGCTACGCATCAATTCTGGCTTAACCAATTAATATGTAATTATACTAGTGTATTGGTATGTGTGTGTGTGTATATATATATATATATGTATACATATATATGTATACATATATATGTATACATATATATGTATACATATATATATGTATACATATATATGTATACATATATATATGTATACATATATATACATATATATATATATATATATATATATATATATATATATATATATATATATATATATATATATATATACATATATACATATATACATATATACATATATACATATATACATATATACATATATACATATATACATATATACATATATATATATATATATATATATATATATATATATATATACACACATATATATATACACATATATATATAAATATATATATATATATATATATATATATATATATATGAGTAACCTCAAAAGGTTTCCAAACCCGTAAACCCTGAGTGCGTGTGTGTTTGCAACTTGCGAGGATCAATTTGTTCTGCAAATACCTGAGCGAGGGAGTAATTGTTATAACTATTTATTTTATATTTCATTTGTCTGAGTGACGGGTCACTGGCGTCAGGCTTCCCGCCCCGTAAACCCTGAGTGTGTGTGTGTTTGTCATTTATGTGCCGACAGAATGTACATCTTGCTGATGGTATGTAAAAATTTTTAGTTTGAGATGGCAACTACCAAAGAATTACAGTTACGGATTCCTTCTGCTCTTTGAGGGGTATAGATAAACATATTCCATTACATTTTATGTGCATTAAGAATAATAACATCTCACACACGACATCATTAATGGGCATGGAAAAGGGGACCATTTGGTCTCAATTTCGCCCAAATAAAGACCTCTATCTATCTATTATTGTGTTTCAAAATGAGGGCATGACCACAATCAACAAACAATGCACTCATTCTAAGTGCATGTACTAAAGAGTTGGCATATACATGAAAAATGTTGCCAGAATAAACACTGATTACCCTCATCCCCATAGCAATGCAAAAATAAGATTTGAGACAAGAGTTTTGTGGAGCATAAGAAACACATTTTACTTGGGTCATTCCAACAGTTATAATTTTTCAAATTACACTTCACTTACGCTACTGCTTACTAGCTAATTCATCAGAGAGACATTATTTTGCACACCCTTAGTACCATATGAGGATAATCTCAGAATTACCTGATCCAACAAAGAAAACACAAATATTTTAGAAAAAAATAAAATTATTTTTCAACATAATCTCCTTTCAGCTCTATACACTTTTCCCCGGGTTCGATACCCTTTTCATAATATGAACTCTCTTGCTCCTCAAAATAGCCATTAACTGCCGACATCACTTCTTCACGGTTGGAAAATCTTTGACCATCGAGCCATTTTTTCAAGTTTGCGAACAGAAAATAATTCAAGGGGGCTAAATCTGGTGAATAGGGTGCATGAGGTAGCAATTCAAACTTTAATTCATGAATTTTGGCCATTGCAATAACGGATTTGTCATCTGGTGCATTGTCTTGATAAAACAAAACCCTCTTCTTAGCCACATGCCTTTGCTTGATTTCCTCACTTAAACGTAGCAATACGTTCACATAAAACTCGCTGTTGAAAGTTTTCCCTTTTTCAAAATAGTCAATGAAAATTGTTCAATGTGCATCCCAAAAAACCGGCACCATGACCTTGCCTGCAGATGAAACGGTCTCCGCCTTCTTTGGAGGCGGTTCTCCCTTTTGAATCCATTGTTTTAATTGTTCTTCTGTCTCGGGTGTCAAGTAACGGACCCATGTTTCACCCATGGCTATGAAATGGCACAAAAATTCTGCTTTGTTGCTATGAAAGTATGCTAAACACTCAATTGAAACATCTTCACGACATTGGTTTGGCTCGAGTGTGAGCAAACGCGGCACCCATCTTGCACACAGCTTTCTCATGTCCAAATTTGCAGTTAATTTGCGATGTACCACCATTTTTGAAATTCTTACTATGCCTGCTGGCTCGCTAGATCACTTTCAGTGGACGATCATCCAGGATCACTTTGTGGATTTTATTCACCGTTTGTTAAGTCGTCACCTCATTTTGTCGACCAATGCGATGCTGGTCTTGACAGCTCGTACGGCCTCGTTTAAACTCTGCCACACAATATTTTACTGTTGTAAAGGAAGGAGCAGACTCACCCAGAGTAGAATCCAGTTTAGCTTTTATACTGATTGGGCTGAGGCCTTTCAAATAAAAGTACTGTATCACATAACAATGACCAATTTTCTCCATTTTCACAAATTCATTGAAAATTTTCCCTATTGATGGCTGCCAAACAAATACTAAACAACGTGGTTTCTTCAAACTCGAAAAATATGCATTATAGATTGCGTACTTTCTAATACAGTGATATTTTCCAAAAAACTACAGCCATCACTAGGTCAGGCCGGGTACTTCTGGGCCTTCGTATGTAACTTTGAGAGAAGCCGTACCCTTGCTGGCATTTTAATTCATCAATTACCTTCCTTCCCCTCACTAAATCTAACCCATATAGTTTGATTTCCAATCTACTTTTGACTCCTGTTGGAAGGCGCATCAGGGGATCCTTGAGATGAATGGGTATCCCAATGAATACACATTTCAGAGCAATGGAGAAAAACCATTCACCTGTATTAAATGGTCCAGGGCCTGAGATCAATTTTGAAAAAACATCAAAAGAGAAGCAATACTGCCCTAGTTTGATAAGAGAGGCAATTGAGAGAGTATAAACACAAGAAAACTTAAACCGAGAAGATGGATGTACACTACATTCTTCATGGAGAATGGTCTCCAGCAACCAACCAATTACAAGGGCAGCGATCAGATGGAATGGCCCGACGATACTTGCTGCAATGTTCATGAAACTGTAATCTATTCACGGTTATAAATGCATTGAGAGCTCAACAAATAAGAACAACTTATCAAACAAAAAATTGCTGATTCACTGATTGTGCATTAATGATGTGAGCACATGAAGTTCCTGATTTTACCACCCATCGGCGGCAGACAATTTTCAATTATAGGAGTGGTCGTTGGGCTCTCAGGATGTTTCAAGTTATTTTTCATTGTAAACATAAAGCAGAAAGGTTACATGACGATATCTACACTTTTACTAACATGCGCACTCATTGCCTTTGGGCTAGCCACCAAACGTTTCCTTATCATGAAATGTGCCCGCGCATGGGATGACATGATTTGTTCTAGACTGTGATAGACTGGATAATGGGTAAAGCCAAAGAAAAGAAGTGAACAAATATTCACCCTCTTTACCAAACAGGAGTTAGCGGGTAGAGTTAGCTCACTGGGTTCTGGCACTGACCAAGTAAGTCATGGGTGCACGGAGATTTCTAACTACCTTTTGACGACCCCATTCAAAATGCAAGCGGGGTAATTTTATGGCAATTTTGTGAAATTAAATTTATGGGAAGAATCAATCCCAATCAGTCGTACTCTTACTCGTTAGAGTACAGCTGGGGTTGATTCTTCCCATAATATTCATATGGTCTTAGTTACCGTTCGCTTCATACATTGTGAAACTAAATGTTGGCAGAGGGAATGAGCAGCATAATGTAGAACACCATCTAAAGGATAAGTACCTATATAATTACATTCCCCAATTTTGAAGGCAACTCTGTAGTTCTCCAATTCCAGGGCAATAGTAAACATGACTCCCTGACGGCATGCAACCTTTGACGGAAATCAATTTACTGGACCACACTGCAATCCCAAGATTTTACGCTCATCGCCTTAGTGTGATAGTGGTGCATGATGTGCTTTGTAATGTGAAGTTACGTACTCACCTCATGCTCCAGGAAGAGAGCTTTCAGTGTTCCTTTGGACCAGTAATCCATGGCATGTGCCAGCAGCTTCATCGAGATTGGATTCACCCGAAGGAAGTTCCCCACAAATACTACCTGTTGAGTAAATTTTTTAAAGAATAACTAATGCAAAAAATAGAATAATAATTATACTATGCATTTTTCAGGGCAAAATACTCACCCTTTCAATTTTCTCATTCAGGGCGCACATCCTGGCAATAGACCCAATGTTATTGGTGATGGTCACTAGAGTTGCTCTGGCTAGATCTTCCTTCGACACCATTGCTCTTTTCTCCTTGGAATTCATGTGGCCAAAACTGTGAACAGCAAGGAAACTTTTATACAATTATTAGCATCAAAACAGAATCAACAATATGATAAGCTAATGTCTAGATATTACAACAAAGGGCAAAAACCATGGCTCAAATGTAATGATATTAACAACAGGCAGAGCACCTTGATTAAAGGTTTACTCATTAATGCAGTTCGAATTGCAAAATAGAAGTTTTCACACATATTGGCATGGGTTAAAAAAATAAGTTAATAACAAACTGCAAAACTGAAATTTAGGTGAATGATGACGAATGTTCTACCTCTTGCAACAGCTACTTTCTAATTTTAAAAAGTTTGTACTTCACAGTTGAAATGATAATAAATTAATGTCCAATAAATTAGGTTTCATAATTTGTATATTTCATAGCACATGATTTCACTTTTGAGATTCACAAGGTGCTAGGACTGAGACAATGACCTGAGCACACCAGAAGACTTAATACAATTCCAAAGGAATTGTGGGAGTGCTCGGAGTGCATTATGACAAGGGGGCTGAACTATTCCTGTGAAGATATAAGTCAGACATGTAGGCAATCTTTGCTTAAATCGTGGATAAATCATCTCATTTTTACAAAGAATTTCTATGCAATAGAGCAAAAAAAAACGTTATGAAAGCACAGCTGCCCTAAGTAAAATAAAATCATTTTTACTGCCTAGGTCAGTTATATCAAAAAGGTCAGATAAAGACACAAGGGTTATACTAAATGATTCAGATTACCCAAACGTCCTACCATTGGCTGCTAACACCCATTCAACTTCCCCTTCCCTCTCTCCTCATCTTTAAACGTTTTGCAAAAGAGTGCAGCGTGTATTAATGCTAGTAGAGTGAGATCAAGATTCATGTTGTCAACAATAATTAGTTAGATATCCTGAGCAATCCATTATATGAAGTGACGAACCACGCATGCCATGAACATTCAATTACGACAACACCATATCACAGTTTTAAGTCATGGTGCTGGCTCAACTGATATCAATTTAAACAACTCTTACATGCCATACAAATTATGACACAGAAAATGTTGCAGTTAAATATTTTGATTGAAAAATCTGAGTAACAAATAAATTATTTGATTTACATATGCTGTAGCATAGAAAAACCTTTCAATGGTCATGTGATACCCCCAACATGAGTCTTGATTCCCATCTCAGACAAGTTAGAAACAATGCACGTGGATAGATTTGTGAAAAATAAGAAATTAGGAATATATACATAAATGTTATATAAATAAGTTAATTTTTGAATTTCTTGATATGTAAAATGCTAAAGAAACAAAAGAGCCAGAACCAGAAAACAAAATAAATCTTTTTTTCACCTTTTACAGTTCCAAATGCAAATAATTTATTCAAGAAATGCTAAGTGGAATGCTCTCCATCACTCATGCTATGTCCTTCAGAGGGTTTTGAGAAGGAAGTGGTTGGCAGGTCTTATGACTCCCATACATGTATTCAGCTGTGACAGGTTTTAGTCTTTCGTGAATTCCACCCATGACTGGTTTCACCACACATCTTTATGGCCAAATCCATATTTCCATTACATCCTCTTTCTTACTTCAGGTGGACAGAAGGCAATGCTCTCAGCAGAATCAAGGTGCTGCCCTGATTCGGGAATCTGGGCACCATCTCGGTTCAGCACACATCACACTAACCCACTATTTGATCTCATAATCACAGCCACCCTGAAAGGAGTCCCCCCAGTAGAGATTAAAATAATATTGATGAGTGAAGGAGCATGGTACATCAGAGCCCTACCTGCTAGCAACCAAATCCCCAGGCAATCCGAATCGACCATAGTCTCCACCATAGATATCCTTCACCAGTTTGTCCACCCGAGTGTTGTCACCTCCCGCAGCAAGGCATATTGCCTCTTCAAAGGAGTTGCACCCCGTTAGCAAGCAACACAGCCCAAGGAATGTACCACCACCTAAACTACAAGAAGAAAAACAGTTGACTTAGTACCGCATCCATGAAAATATGCACTCAAGGTACAAAAATACTTGATGGGAAGACAGGAGTGATCCGGAAGGGATAGCAAAAACTAAATCAGTACAACAGCATATCTTGAAGAGCATCTATAACTTATCTATGAAATAAAGACAAAAGGCTCAAGATAATGCTATACCACAACAAAAAGGACCAATTTTTATCACATTTCAGAAGTATCTAATTAAAATTATCTCCTAAATAATATGCTGAGAAAAAATATGTTAAATTATACTTAAATTATCAATTAAGGTCAATCTATATTTTCATTTAAGCATTACATATAAATAAAAGAAAAATATGTGCTCAAGAGAAGCACTTACCTTGTTCCTGATATTCTTTTGTAAGAATATGGACCATACACGGCTAGAATACTAACTCCGGACCCAATGTTCACAATCTAAAAATTTCCAAAAAATTATTTTAGATGATGTACAAAAAATTAAATCCACTGACTTCTCTCATAATAAAAAATGTTAATTCTATAATAATACTAGTGCGCAGTCTCAATACTAGTTCTCAATTAGGATTAAAGTACATAAAGAGAAATTTCAAAGAGAAACATAAAATACCATCAAGTTCATTGGTTACACTTGAAAACACGGAAAGCCCTGCTCACAAAAAAATCCGATAATGGTATGACAGCAGGATTGAATTCCAAAGAAACTGCGGGAGATGCCGCAACAGTAACTTCTAACGGAGTCATCCGCTAGTATGAATTGAAGGCGGATAATATGCTCCCTAATAAAAATATAAATACTATGTTTTAACTATAAATTTATAAGCTACTTAAATATAACACACACTGAATTTGTCACCCAGATACCAGGATAGCGGGTATATTTTTTCAAATAATGTATATTATTATGTGGGCGTTAATAATACTGACCAAGAAGGGATACGGATGGCTGAAATCGTAGTAACACTTCTCACAATGATCATCTTCGGTGGGGTTTGACCAAAAGTAGCATTCTCGTGGGTTATTCGTCTCAATGTATAGCATTCCTTTTATCAATGAGTCCAACTCATCAAATTTCCTTAGCCGCATGTTCACTTCCTGCGATAAAACATATACCCAATGATTATTACTCACAGCCTAGCGAAACATTACGCTAAAGAGCTTATAGTTTCAAAATCGAAAGCGCACGAAGTTGGAATATGATGATAATTTTTCGTTTTCAGTAGCTCCCCTCCAAATCAAATGCTGTTATCATACTTGAGTGACTTCACTAGTAAAATACTAAGTAAAATTGTTTGTACATAAAAACGACATTAAACAGGACTTTTTTGCTAACAGAATAAGATAGTTTCACGAGGGTGGCATTTCTGCAAACCTCTCGTTTCACAACATCATCCTATCCATACATCAACAACTTACTTTTCTAAAATTGTCTTCAAATTTATAGGCACCACCACCAGTAGCACACACTGTGGTCACGAGATTAGCCATTCCCTTCGACTTGGCCAACTCCAAGAATGTGTCCATTTCACTCGTTGGGAATCGTATAAAGTGGAGGGCACCTGTCCGTCGTCGAATAACAACATTGTCCATCTGTTGAGAGTCCGCAAGGAATTCACATTCTTTTAAATGCAAATATTTCTATCAATGTCTGAACCATTAATACCCTTAAAAATCATCCAACAACATACACTCAATCGAAGATAATTATCTTACCTCTAAATGGATATCCCGATGTCCAGTTTTACCGTAGGCTGAATTTTTTGTCAGATAACGTCGAATATTTTTTACTGTCTCAACTTCGGCATCAGCTTCATCAGGAGTGATATCTTTTGGTTCAAAGTAGACTAGCTTTGATAAAGTTCCACCGATGTCCATACCGAACCACGGCATAGCTGTTGGTATAAAAATTTGATTACCTTCTGAAATACATCACAAATGTTCACTGTTGAGAAGGAAAGAAGTCTGAAATTAACTCACATGGAACCTCACTTCTATCTTCAATCTCCACCGACCCATTCATAACATTAAAAGGTGTATGAGCCATTACTACGACGGCAAAATTTTCGCTCTAACTAGGAATACCCACTATGACATGATATCTTGACTTAAAATAATAGAGCTTCTCCAGCTAACCCTTCACGACACAAAAAATTGCTCCAAGTTACCACGCAGGGTGACAGCTACCGTTTAGAACACTTGATTCACAGACACTGACATCAAATAAAATAAGAACCGCAGAGCACATTCTCCTTCGATTCAATTAAAAAACAGGCAACAGTACTATCTTTTTCTCCACATTGCGCAATTCCCATGCAGTGGGGCATAACCTTTATAAAATTATACAAAGTGAAAGATCTTATGAAATTCTACATTTAATTCAAGATGTTCGCACCAAAAATGATTTCACTTTATGTCATCCTTAACTTCACTTTTGACTACAACACAACAACACGTACCACTACCACCTCACACTCTCCGACCGCAGACTAAATGACGTCTTCTGCTACCGCTTGATAATATAGATTGTAAGCCGCGCAGAGGGCACCACAGGGCAGAGGGTGAATTTAAATTAAGAATGCCTCCGCTCACTTCGGATTCTTTATATTCACCACTTATGACCTTTAAAAAATATTTAAATGTTCAATAAGGACTTAACAAAATGCTAATAAGGTCAAAAAATCTAAAAATTGGTTCAATGCGACACCCTTTGGACGAATGCAACTGCGCATTGAATGTTCGAAATATCTGCGGGAAAAAATGGGAAATCGGAACAATACTACTGTGTAATAAGATGATGGCACTAAAATTTACCTGAATCAGCAAATTTAATAAAATCTGAAGTTTATGTTAACATGAAATATATAGGTCAATACTTCTGCTTTGCGACATTTTGCCGAGAAACTGTGCTGCCCTCTGATGCCCTTTTATTACATTTAAATATTGTTTTTCAACTGTCAGCAATCGTATACAAACCCAAATATAGTAGTGATAACACAAAGTACGTAGATTTATTAACTGAAATTCTATTTGTCAGGTCCTGTAATTCAGAAGATTAATTATAATTGTTCGCTATGAAATTCTGAGAAAATGGAAGGAAAACCAGCCGCTAAAGATAGCATTTTCCCGGAATGCTGGAACGACGATGTTCGAATGAATTCGTTATTTGCTCCGTTTAGAAAACGTTCTGTTAATCCTTTAGATTGGGACTCAAAACTTAAGTTTTGGAAGTCTTTAATAGAAGCCTGGTGCCATCAAAACCGACAGCCAGTTTTCACCGTTACTGAAATTATAAAGGCATTCGAAAGAAATGGAAGAAGAGCCCTTTGCCTGCCTGATGTGGCGATCGAGATAATAAGGTATGTGCAAGTATTTATTCATTAATGTCTTACGAATATATCACATTGTTGTGAGAAATCACAGCCTACCATTTCGATGTACCAATAATTGTTGGACTATTGCGAACTTGGAAAAAGTTTTACTTGGATCTTCAGGACAAATACATAGTGAATTGGCGTCACTCCGTCAGTAGAAGCTGAGTAATAAATGCTTCGCATGCAAGGGCACGGTAGTTTGATATATATTTTTATATATTTACGCGAAATGAAACAGAGTTTGCTTGGTGGTAGGTAATGTCTCCGGAGTGTGGTATCTCTTGATTTTCCCGGCTGGACTGCAGCATATTACACCAGGGCGTGAAATTTTCCCGTAAATATGCGTAGAAAAGCTATAACTTGAAGGTCAGAAATTACCCTTCCTCTTCGTACTCGTATTCTATGCATGATTAATCCTCTCTAAGATCGATTAAGTGTCATATAAATGAACAGTTTTCTAAAAAACCGTTAATATCGAAGAAGTATAGCTTAGATTTTACGTGCCCTAATTAAAGTGCTAAAATCCACATATTTGATGCTAGTCATCATATATTGTGCAAACACTTTATATAGTATCCTATTATAGGATAAAGTGTCGGGCTACCAACTGGACGACCTGGGTTCAATGTCGTAGGATTCCTCTGGGCAGGCAGTCTCAGCTTCACCCGTGTTGTATTATTTTTCGCCACCAGATTTTCCTGGGAAGGCACAGACGGCATTGGGAGAGCAGTTGACTCCTGTGTGGGAAAGGAGCTGACTCTTACATGTGTGAATTTCACAAGGCATTCTGTGTAGTACTAGGGGATCCCACATCTATCAAACCAACCTTGGGGTTAATTATATGCATAATTAAATAAAATATTTGTTATAGTGTTTTTTGATTTTTTTGGGGAACAACCTTTTCCCTCCTTTTTATTTTGACTATTTACTAAATGGCATTGTTTGATTCCTGCTGAAAGAGGTAGTTCCAGAGGCTAAATCCCAACACAATTTTGTTCAATTTTATGAATCTTTTTGGCAATACCTACGGCCACAAAATTGGTAAATTAAGTACTGTAATTAAAACGTATCATAATGACAGTTGTCGTGCGATTTGGTGGCTAATCAACATAAAGACAAAAGTGATGGTTCAAATTATGAAAACAATTAAAATGAAACCTGTGGTAAAATAGTTAGTCAACGTTATATTTTTCATGGTTTAAAGGGAAGAAATGATTACATAGAGGTGGTGACAACTGTATAGCACAAATCTCTGTTATACAACCTCAGTGTAGTAACCCAATAATTAAATATTTTTACACCTCATAGAAAAATTTGGTTTGAAGAGCTTGTATCATGTTCATTGTAATCTTACTTCTGTAACCCCTGATAAAAACAAAAAACAATCTCTTAAACTCACCCTCGATGCTCACTGCAGGATATTCTTATTTCGGGAAGGAGCAAGGTTTCAGTGGACGCGATTTTTCTAGATTTTAAGAAAGTCTTCAAAAAAGTACCTCATGGTAAACTACTTGCAAAGCTAGAAGCACTTGGCATAGATAGATCCGGGGTTGGATCAAAGACTTCTTGAATGGTCTGGTGAAAAGAGTAGTGAAAGATGGAGTTAGCTCAAATGCGGTGGAAGTCACTTCGGGTGTTCCCCTGGGAAGTGTCATCGGACCTCTTTTATTCCTACTTTACGTTAACGATATGGACTCCGTAGTCACTGGTAAGATACGTTTATTTGCCGACGATGCAGGGGTTTACCGTGATATCCGTCATCCTGAGGACACAGCAGCTTTATCAGATGACCTTAATGCTATACAGCGCTGGTGCGACACTTGGAAATTAGCATTGAACTAAAAAAAGTGCGTTGTCATAAATGTTAGGAAAAAAGCAATGCCCTTCCGAACGCCTACTGCATTGGGAACACCGAAATGGAATGTATAGACTCAATTAAATACCTAGGCGTTACCCTCACTCACGATCTCTCCTGGGCGAAACACATACGGGGAATATGTGGACAAGCTAACAAAAAATTAAGATTTATCAGGAGAAGCACTAGATAAATGTGATGAAAAGGTCAAAGAGAAATGTTATCTGCCGTTGGTTAGGCTTAATTTAGAATATGCTGCAAGTATATGGGATCCTCACGAATTTGGATTGATTGCCGAATTGGATCGTGTGCAGGGTAGAGGAGCTAGATTTGTAAAACGTTGTTTTGATAAACTTAGTAGCGTATTCAAAATATTAGAGGAACTGGCCTTAGAATTACTGCCGGAGCGAAGGTCAAATTATAATTTGAAGCTCTTGCATAAATTGGACGTACTTCTCTTTAGCAGTGATTTTGAAAATGTATTATTACACCCATCGTTCTACGGTAGGAGAGAGCATATTCATAAAATTTTAAAGATTAAGTGAAGAAGATATAGATTTAAGTTGTCATTTTTTCCACGAACAATAAGGGATCAGAATAATATTGTCCGACCGCAGTAGGGTCATATTCGGGTTTAAATTAGTCTGGTGTGTATTCACCCCCTGCCACATACCCTAGCGGTGGCTTGCTGGGTACTAACTAAAATAATTGATAACCCATTCGATCATATTCTTTTCGCTTACTGTACTTCTCATTGTAGAAAACCTGGAATAATATAACGAGCCTTAAGTTTTCTTTCAAATCGTAAATGCACCAATGTCGAAATTTTGACGGCTTTTAATGTAATCAAAATTAATTACTATACCATATGTCTGCTCATTAACACATCTGAGATAAGCGAAATATATTGCAGAACTGAGGCGCAAGATTCTCTTCAATGAGTATACATTTATAGCAAAATTGGGCTCTGCTATCCTCGTCTCATTCGAGAAAAAATTCAGCCAATTTTCCATCCAGTTTTAAAAGGGAAGATTGGTTTCCTCTCATCTATGCGTTGGCGATACACCTATAATATAACTAATGTGTAATAACTGACCGATTGGTGTTTCGAAAAGATTGAAATAAGGTCAACGGCTGTCACAGCGTACGTGTAAAAGCTACAGATAAAACGAACTCTTCTGTCAGCTCCTGACAGTTGCCAGGAAGAAGAAGGAAGCTTCGAGTCATAAAAAATTCTCAGTATGCAGCATTAAATCCCGGAAAACTATGTAGCGGAGTCAGTTGAAATATGTTTTTATTTGTAGCGGCTGAAGGAATTTTAATACGTAGCTTAAGAATCCTTCCAACTTCTCCCCTACCGTACGTCTTGGGCGATAGAAGGACAGTCATATGAGAGGGGTTGATAAGGGGTGGGGTGTGGATCGGGATGGTGCGATAGCTAATACTGCCTTTCCACCCAGAGGCTCCGGGTTTGAATCCTGGAGCCGGCAACGTTTTTTCAGTGGTGTCCCGGTCCCTACTTGAGTTGCTTTGTGGAGAGCACTTTGAGTGAGTACGCCGTCCATCGTATGGGACGTTAAACTGCGGGCCCCTTGCCGTTGAGAGTAGGCTAATGCTGGCGCCGGGTTTCTCCCCACCCTCTCCCTCTTTTCCCATCCATCCCTAGTGACCCAGGCAAAGCTAAGCCACTCGGTTTATTGCCAAGGGTTGACCTTGGGGCTTGCCTGTTTCCTATTCGTTGCGATATGACCTGCTTCGAAATTAGTCGGCCGTTGGGAAAGACGGTATCGTGATCTTAGATATTGGCTGCTACACATCCCATCGGCCAATTATCAGCTGTCAATTAATCATAAAAAGTTATGTATATTTGCCAGAGTAACGGCTTCAGATATATTATCCTGGTACTGCAACATTCGATCAATGCAATTAAACATTTGAGGAAAAAAGTCTTGACAACTAGGCGAAGGTTACTCTCGTGGTAACTGGTTAACGCTCAAGTCTCACAAGTATTCCAATTTTTTAATGTCTGCGGTTCCGCAATTGAAATATATGTGAACATGTTTTAGAATAAGCTGCCTTAGGAAATTACTATTCATTCACGGTAACTTGAGTTTTCACTTTCCTAATTTTTATTATTAGAATTCATCATTTCAGCTAAATGCAACCGGACGCTTATTTGCAATGCATATCCTTACGCTTTAAAGCGTAAAAACACAATGATTCTTCACTTTCTAAGTTTAATGTCATTTAAACTATTAACTATTTGTAAGTGCTAATATTAGCACTGCTCAATTTTGTATGAAATGGATTTTATAATTTTATTCACGGCGTCAATTTTCCTTGCAACCAGTACCGATATGATGAGAATCAATGTTAAAAGGTTTGGAGTGTATGATTCGGTGAAAAGGGAAAACAAATAACCCTGTCAGTAGTCGCAACCTGTATGATGAGAACGCAGTGATCAACCCGAAGGACGGTTAGATAAGTGGAGCTCACCTAGTGCTAAGCCCAACGGCGTGTTAAATCCACGTATCAGGGCAGGGGCATATTCTTCTCTGTGCCGCCAATGATATCTCAGGAAGTTCTGGTACCCTAAAAATCGCACAGCTTGGTTAAACCCGAGGGTTTCCAGAAGCGTCCCCTGGAATCGAACCCGGGTCTTTCGGCCAGTATCTCAGCGCTCAACCTAACACGATCTAAATTCGCAAAAATAATCCTGCTTCTGAACAGTGTGCTACTCGCTAATTACCTCACAATGCCACCTTCTAACTTTGGAATATTTTCTCCATAATTACCACTAAATATGATTGAAATGCAATCACAGGTAACGGAAGAAACA
Source organism: Hetaerina americana (assembly GCF_022747635.1). NCBI lineage: Eukaryota > Metazoa > Arthropoda > Insecta > Odonata > Calopterygidae > Hetaerina > Hetaerina americana. The sequence goes on from NW_027286863.1 coordinate 5,505,001, forward strand.
CTTGAAAAACATTCGTTTTTTCAATACTTTCAACATCATTTAACCGAGCTGATTTCTCTTCTCAAACTCGCTTCTCACACTCACTCAAAGCCCCTCTTCTTAAGCAATGCGATTCATTTCCCTGTAATCCCTGCACTGAGGAGGAACCTTTTTTTGGAGTATACTTTCTGGATTTTTCTTTGAGTCCATTAATTTTTTCTGCTGTACATGAGCGGTAACTTTATTTTCTTCAATTAATGAAGGTAAATATCGAAAATCTTTGCGAGTGTTTAAATAATACTCTCCTTGTGTGAGACTCTGCGATAAATAAGATGTAATTGAATTGGGAATTACTTAATGCGATCTTCAGTCCTTGGCGTAGACTCCTTTGACGTCGTTTGGCGCTGAACAATGAAATGGATCGAAAGAGCACTTATGAATAATTCACTGACATAAATCGATTGTTTCCTCGATTGAGTGTAAACCTTGATTCATCGAGAATGAATCTTTATTTGAAGTCCTCATTCGTCATTCATTCCCTAAATCTCCGATATGCTGGTGAGATAACTCATGTCGGGATGAATCACTGAGAAAAGAGAGGCGTCAAAATGAATGCATTGAAAATCTTAAGATTCATGAATTGTCCAAGTACTTCCATCGTCAATAGAAGTATGTACCCCGGTGGATAGAAGAGGAGCGAGCGGGACATCAATTATTATCCTAGCTAACCAAATTAGCCAGACAGCTAGGCCACTTTCCCTTTCATATTCCGCATTAAATCATTGTTGGTCGAGTACATTATTGCACCAGTAAGGTAGAGTGCATTTTGCCAGTAAAACTTGCATTTGTTGCCTCCCTGAATGGTTTTATTACATACATATTAAATCCTGAGAGGTTTCACAGTGGTTAATGCATCCGATTGCGTATCAGATGCAGCGACGTACGAACAAATTGATGGTGGAAAACTATTGGAAAAAGTAGAAGTGGAGGTAAAAGCGATCTCCATGTGTTGTTTCTATGCATGTGTATCTGTTGTCAAAAGTGGAGGTGCAGTGTGGATGGAGATTGTGCATTTGTATCGAACGTGTTACGTCCCACAGGTGCGGCGAGGGTTGCAAGGCGTGCGACTTCGAGCGAGGGGCCGTCGCTTCCCCTGGCGATTCCGTTTCGTGGCTCGGATGGGCTGTGGGGCTGGCGAAGAAGCCCGTGTCGTGGGCCGCGGGCCGCATCTGGGGCGAACAAGGCGCGCCGTCCGAGTTGGGCCCGGACGAGCCGATTGTCCTGCTTTCCGTCCTCAAGGTAATGGGCGTTTACTTACCTTTGGAGGGGCGGGGTACGACCGAGGAAGGATTTCTGGAAGTCGAAACAAATCCTTTTCCCACTCTCCCTAGCTTCCAGCCATACAAAATGTATATTCTTGTCCAAACCTAGCTTTGGTCCGATTCTGTATCGAGGTGAACTCTTCTGGTCGGTCTTATCTCTAGTTTTATTATAAAAGCTTGTCTAATCCTTATTTCGGGGTTTTACTCTGGGTGATTCAAATGCTGCATGGTATTCTATTTTGTATTTAATGTGCCTGGAGGAATCTTTCCTTGTGATTTTATCAAGACATCCGCGCATACCTTCTGGGTTATGATTTTTATTTTCATAATTGACTTTTAAAATAAAATTTTAGAGATTATGTATTTTAACAGTCCATGTGAAAGAATCGTATTATTCCATTATCATAGAATCATGAAGCTTGTGTTTGTTATAAATTTATTGCAGCGAATTGTGTCTTAAGGCTAGGCAATAGTGGATTCATGTTGACTCTATGATAGATGCCAAATTTCGCGTCGGCAAAGAATACGAGGTCTGTTCAAAACATATTGCGACTTTTGTGTTTTTTCAAAAATTATTTATTTTTTCTTGAATATCTTTTTGCCTCTTCAAAGTAATCCCCATTTCATATTATACACTTACTAATGCCAAAGTGTTTTCCAATCCTCGGAAGCACTTCAAAAAATCATTTTTTGTGATCCTGTTCAGTTCCTCCTTCGATGCAGTCTTTATCTCGTCAATGGTAGCGTAGCGTCGTCCTTTCATGGGCCTCTTCAGTTTCGGGAACAAGAAAAAGTCACTAGGCGCCAGATCTGGGGAATACGGTGGCCGCGGAGGCATTAGTGTATTGTTTTTGGCCAAAAATTCGCGCACAAGTAACGATGTGTGAGCCGGTGCATTGTCATGGTGCAATTTTTGCAATTCCACAAATCCGGGCGTTTGTGGTTTGCGGGCGTTTGCTTCGCGCAAATTGCGCATAACTTGCAGTTAATATTCCTTATTTACTGCTCCACCCTGTGATAGAAACCCATGATGCACCACGCCCCAACAATCGAAGAAAACTGTAAGCAAACTTTCACATTCGACCGAACTTGGCTCGCTTTTTTCGGTCTTCGCTCGTGCTGCAGCTTCCATTGGCATGATTGAGCTTTAGTTTCCACGTCATCCCCATAAACCCATAATTCTTCACCAGTTATGACCCTCTGGAGCAAATTTGGGTCGTCGCGCACAGAGTCCAACACCTCATTAGCAACGGTAATGCGTTGCTGTTTTGGTCGAAATTGAGTAATTTGGTAAAAATTTCGCCGCGACCCGTGTCATACCCAATTCATTGGTAAAATTCGAATGGCAATCGATATGTTTAGGTCCTCAGCAACTTGTCTAACGGTGATTCGACGATTGGCTAATACTATTTTCTTCACGTCCTCAATGTTGTCGTCTGTTGTGGACGTGCTCGGGCGTCCGGCACGCCCTTCGTAGTTCATATCTTCTCGGCCCTCTGAAATCATTTTGTGCCACCGATAAACGTTGCTTCGGTCCAAGGTAGCTTCTCCATATGCCACAGTCAACATTCGGAATGCATCCGCGCACTTAATTTCGTTTTTCACGCAAAATGTCATACAGATCCTTTGATCCATTTTTTGGAACAGGCTAAAATCGGAGACAAGCCAAAATATGTGCAAACGGAACTGCTACCAACAATTAACTGAACATTCAAAATGGCCAAACTTTTTGGCATAAGTGAGAGATACAAGTACCAACATAACGCCACAAAAAATCAAATGTACGTAACCCGCGGAAATTCAAAATTGGCGATAATTTTTGAACAGACCTCGTATGTGTTTTAAAGTATGTGTTGTCATGATTCAGCTGTCCATCCTTGTAATTTGCTTATTTTACTTTCCCTCACGTGTTTCTAGGTTTTCCAATATGTGCTTCACATACTCTCATTGTCTGCCTTACTCTGCAGTTCTTCGTAGTAGTTGCTTGCCTAACACTCTGCTTCAGCTAGCTTTTGTATCTTGATAATTGGTCATGCATGACCGCTGCTTGTGGAAAGAATTGTAATAAATGATCATGTTTATGGTGATCTATATTCACTCCCTCATACTGTCAGTCCTGTTTATTTATCATGCAACAATTTCCCCACCCAAGCTTTATCCAACCTGTCAACATTTTAAAAATTTCCCCTGTCCATGTTCGGTTCTCGTTGTTTATTGTTATGCTGTTATTGTATTTTGTTCTCTTTCATGTTTTTGTTATATTTTTCACTGTAAATTGGCGTTACCGCTGTGTGTGAATAATGTCTAATAAAATAAAATAAATCGTATCCGAGAAAAATCGTATAGCTAATAAAAGTAACACCTGTGGATTAGTTTGTGCCAATTAGAAACATCTCTCGGATTTCAAAATTGGAGCCGGCGATAGTCAATCTCACCCTTGATTCCGCTGTGGTTCGTGTAGAGAGAGGTTGCTCGATGAAGAGTGATCATTGCCTTTTATTCGCATAATTTGTTGTGCCAACATTTTGTTTCATATTGTTAGCCTAATGAGTCGACTGAACTTTTTTCAATTTCCAACGGCCGCTACTGACGCGTTACCGGATTCAAATCAATGAAGTTTGTGCCTCATAATGTACACAAAGCTAACAATATGGCATAAGATTAAAAGATAGTGCCATCAATTATGCGGCTAAACATTTATAATTAGTTTATCACTTGTGCTGTTCAGTGGACATGTGAAGGAAAGGAGGCATGTGAAGAACTGGAGATAGGAATGAAAATAGGATAGAGATATAAAATAGAGATAGATAGGAAAATAGAATGAAACTTCATGAAATCAGGTAAGTTAGCTGATGACCAAGCTTTAGTTTGTTAGTCAGCCAGGGGGTTGCCAGCACTGGTGAGCGCAATGGAAGGTCAGTGCGACAAGTATGGAATGAGGATACACGTAAACAAAATAAAGGTTATGCGGTTTTCGAGAAAGAGTACTGCATAGTTAAACATTAAAATAGGAGGGCAAAAACTATAGCTGGTGGAACAGTTTACGTATTTTGTAATTGTTTTGGAACAAATGCCAATAGAATTAGGGACAAAAGGAGAAAATTGCGTTAGGCAAAGAATCTTTCGCAAGGAGGAGAGATATTATGGTAGGGACCTTGAGTAAGGATGTTAAGAAAAAGCTCCTCAAAACTTTGATATGGAGCGTAGTTATGTAAGGTGCGGAAGCAAGATCACTGAAGCATATAGATTGGAGGGATTTGAAATGTGGGTGTGGAGAAGTTTAAGTGGACCGAAAGGAAAACAAATGATGAAGTACTAGGTATGGTGGGCCAGGAGAGGAGTTTGTTAGGAGAAATCCTATGGAGGCAGTAACTATGGATGCAGAGCATTTTGATTTGCAAAGGAATGTTGAAGACTGTGATTGAAGGGAGAATGTTAGACGAGCGAGGAAGAGTCAGGAATAGGATAGGGATGCTAGACAGAATGAAGGGACGGAGGAAGTTGACGGAATTGAGTAGGGACTGATTGTAGTGTAGGATCATGGGTTGTGTTTTGTTAGGTGGGGTGAGGAAATTGTCCCTGTACCGCTTGGTAACTTGTGTCCATCCGGAACGAATTTTAACGGTAGAGTACCGATAATAATATTGAACATGCCTCGTAGAACATCACGCCGTTATTTACATCGTTAGCTTTTATGTTGAGGTCATCCAATCAAGGTTATTATTTTCTCTAGTACATTGGTGTCAGTTAAACTGCGGTCGTGTTGCGCTTAAGTGTTAGGTAGCGTTTCAGGCGAGGTGACAATGCTGCTGACTCCGTCCGTTTTGGCAGGATGGATAAGAGGTTCCACACGAAGCCTGCCCTACCGTTTACGTGGTGTACTGTTTCTCTTGCTTTGGTTAACGGCACTAAATTTCTTGGTTCTTCGATGCCGACGAAACCGTACTTCAACCACCAATACTCTCTGAGATCTCGTAGATTCGTCTTAGCCCCTCGATTCCTTCGTGGATTCATTCCGTCGCTCTCCTTGCAGAAGGTCGCCGATGGCCTGGTGGAGAGCAGCACGGGTGAGTTGGCAGAACTGAGCGAGCTCCAGAAATCCGAGCAATCGAAGGAACACTTGAAGCTGGCCTTGCTCATGCTGGAGAGGCGGGGTTTGGCCCAGACGACCCAGTGCGGACAGAGGACTCTGGTCAAAGTGATGACGGAGGGCGACGTCGTCACCTCTAAGGTATCCACGGGAGGGGCGGCTCCCATCAGCGAGGTCGAAAGGTCAGCCTTCGTCCTGCACAAAGATGAGGTCGCCCTGCAGAAGAACATCGAGAAGCTGGAGGAAGAGAAGCTGAGGTTGCAGGAGGAGGCCAGGGTGTACCTGCGGAAGGGGATGAGGCAACTGGTGAGCCCCTTGCTTATTTCGTTCTCCCCTCTTCTTCTCTACGTATTTGCGTCCTCTCACTCTTAGTTTTTACCCTTTTCTTTGTGGGTCTCTAATGGCACAGTCGATCAAGTTTGTGGAGCTAAATTCAATTTAGTCGAAGAAGGGAACTGTAGTCCGAAATTGGCGATAGCAACTTATTCAGTTGGGGGGATTCTATTTATTTAATTATGTCTAATATTAATAATCCACTGTATTTTGTTCGCTTTGTTTTAATGCGAACGAATACTGAGGACTTCTGCGCCTTTATTGATTACTGATGCAATGAAGATTTGTGTTATTTGAGGTTGGGAATACGTGGGTTAGTTGGTGATAGATAAGATTTTATGGATCAGCGGAAGGGTTGTGTTAAATCTGACTTATCTTTAGCCTACTTCGAATAATTCGTCGTGTACATGACTCATGGTTTTAAAATTACATTTTTGTGGCGAAACTACCCAATTATTGTACGCAAATCCAATTTTACTACAGATATCAGCGTCCGTAGTACATTCTCAAAATAAAAAAAAGCTCAAAAAATCTACGTTGGAATGTAGCTTTTAATGACTGTGAAACTTAGACCCGAGGAGTAAATCAGGAGAAAAGACCAAATTCATTTAAAGCGTGGTACTGCGGTAGTGCGAGTATGGTGAGAATTAAGAGTGTCGATATAACAACGAATGAAAAAGTTCTTGGGGTAAATGAAAATTCCAGGAGATGGAAATGCAGAGTTTCAAGTCGAGGGCAACCAATTGAGGCTTTAGGGGCTCCTGAAATTCAGTCGAGGGACATACGAATGGGGGGGATCGAGATGGTGCGAGGGCTAACGTACTGGATTCCCACCCAGAGGGCCCAGGTTCAAATCCCGGCGGTGTTGAATATTTTTCAGAGGTATCTCGATCCCTACTTGAGGTGCTTTGTGGAGGGCACTTCGTGTGAGTACGCCGTCCGTCGGATGAGACGTTAAGCTGCGGATCCCTTGGCGCCTTTCGCCATTAAGAGAAGGCTAATGCCGACGCCGGTTTCTCTCTACCCTTCATCCTTTCCTGTCCATCCCCTATGGCGCAAATGACCTCAGCTGTCGGTCGCCTCCCCTAAATACTACTACTACTACATACGAATGGAGAGAGGGGCAAGGGAACCGCCACGTTTGCGGCACCTCAGTCAGAGAGTGAAAGATGTTGGATGCAGGAGATCCGTATAAGCGAAAAGGGAGACGGAGAAACGAGAGGATTCGAGGTTTACTGCAAAATATTCTCCGGGTTGTCCATGAAGGAGTTGACACCGGAATCAGGTATTCCTTGCGCTCAGTTGGAGCCTAATGACCCGAGATCCTTCAGAGTTATCACGTAGCGGACTTTCGCGAAGAGTCCGGCCTTTGCTTGCACAACGCCCATTTCCGAGGCAGATTTAAACCTACAGCCTCTGTAAGGTTTGGCAGACATAGCCAAGTTCATTGCCAAGCTCATTGCCAGATAATGGGAACTAAAACTTTGGTTTTGTTCCTTTTTACGGTTGGTGACCTAACACCTCCCGCCGCACGCCCTTGCGGCGGCTTGCGGGGTATTATGTAGATGATGTATAAAACTTTTTTCACGAAAACAGACTTCCGAATCACAAATTCCCATGTAAACGCATTTTCATTGGGAAGCTGCGAATTAACGCCAATAACTTAATTTGGTATTAGTTAGTAAGATCGAAATTCTCGGAAATTATGTAATTACGTCGGACGGATCAAATTATTTTTATTTTTCGCATTAAATTTCCCCAGAAAATTGTATTGTTTTTCTTGTCGACAGTTCCTGAATTCCCCGGATCATCTTTGTCTCGCAAAAATGCCTGCCCATTTTGCATGCGAGTATCGCATCGCGAAGGTGGCATCGTTCTGTTGGCAATGCCAGGTGTCCGGGGAGCACAAAAAAGCGAAGTCGTCGTGGAGGAAATCCGTGCTCCCAGGTCTCCTTTCGCGCCCCGCCTTCTCTCCTCATCCGCGCGCCGCCTCTGATTGGCCGCTCGCCGTCAGGCCACGTGGGTGCGTCTCCACCGACTCCCGTCCCTCTCTCTCGTTTAGCGCCTTTCGACCGGATTTACCAGCTGCCCACCCATCACCCCCGACCCTTAAGAATGCCGGAGCGGGGTAAGTGATTGCCGGAGCCCACGGAGAACTGGCGAGAGGCCGGGAGGGGGACGGGCAGAGTGTGCGTGATTCCACCTCCTCCGAGGGGCGGAAGGTTTAGGCGCGCGTTGAAATCTCCCGGCGAGGCGACTTCGATCGAAATCTCATTCCGATAAATGTGAGTTTGCGCGACTTGCTAGTGACATGCAAGGTTCTCATCACTTAAATGCTTCGCTTAAATTATCTTAATCTCAATAATCGATTCCGACCGTATTAACGAATTGAAATCGAAATTAATTTGAGATTAAATGAGTTCGAATGAAGCTAGGCGCGTATCATTTAATCAATGATCGTCCGATGTTGTTTAAAACCTGGAACAATGCATTCTGACTGCAGTGGTAGTCGTTTAGACTCAGTCGCTTCGCCTTTTGCTAGATGCTCCGATTCGGTGCACTAGGCCTCGCGGCCGGCGACCCAATATCCACGGCGATGGATGGACTAATATCTAATACACATATCTTTTAGTGAACGTTCTCCTCCACCAAAATCGTTTTTTCAAAGCCGCCTTACCATTAATTGTCTGGACTCAAATCGATATTTTATCCTTTCCGACGGAGGTCGCGTACTTCAGATGGCACCGCGCTCGCCTCTCGTCTCGCAAGCCGCTCTATGTCTCTTTTCCGCTTCACGCTAGAATTTGTCAGGGTGGAAGGATGCAAGTTTCTTCGAAACTGTATGGCACTGAAGCCAATTGTAATCGAGTAGGTTCGGGAGGAAATCACGTATTAACAGCACCAGAATCATAGTGATACAATCAATATTTCAGATATTCATATCATAGGGCATCAATCTCATTGTCTTCATTGTTACCTTAGCTTAACTTTGAAATTTGAAACTATGAAATATAAATATCAATAAGTGTATCAATACAAATTTATCTGTTAAAATTACCGAAATATTTTATGAAGGATTAGATTGATACGTTAATGCTTTCATTTCATGTTTCAATAATTATTTCAAAGTAATCACTATTAGCGATATTGCGTGTATTCCGTTGTTATGATTTGTATGAATCTCCTCATTATTTTAATTTTATTTTAAATGCATTTACTTTGCTATAAATGATTTAATGGCCATAAATGAGTGGCTTTGTTGGCATCAGAGTTCACTAGATGCCACGGTCATTATTTTTGGTCGCTTTTGCCTGAGGGGGTCCTCTTCGGTGGAAATCAGTCAGCCATATTTTGTTGTTCTCGGCTCTTTTGATGGATGTACGTGCTTGATCATTTTTCTCCTTTCTTTCACGTAACCATGGCCTGGGCATTCCTTCGGCCACTTGTCCGTGACACATCACTTGGAAACGATGCTTTCATTAGATACCAGACCGGGTGTATGTTTTGTAAGATACCCTTAAAATGGATTGCCGGATGTCAGTACGCTTTTCAAGAATGGACTCGAACGGATTTAAGTTCCCCGGTAATAATCACTAACAGCTGCCGCGTTTAGTTTTACGGGTTATTTTGTGAGTCATCCGATGGTCCAGCACGGATAGTCCAGCACGAATCCGATCGATGGACATGAGCTCTTTAGTCCGTTTCAGAAATACGAAATCCAGACTTAAGACATGTGAGGCAAGTTCTAAACGACACCGGAATCGGCGAAGTTCGTTGTAGAATTGAGAGATGGTGGAAGTTTGAACAGAAAGAAACCCCTTTGGTGCATTTTTAGCTGTGGTAAATTTTATAATTAATTCGCATATCGCTAAGAATGTTATTTATTCATTGTCTTAATATTGCGGGGTAGGTCATCCATTTATTGTCTCTATAGGTCCTCCAATTAATCAAAACATGATCTGGACCATCATCTTGTAGCATGGACGATCAAATGGACAAATCCAGGAAGTCACACATGCATTTGACTTGAGTTTGGAAGTCGCATTCATGATGAAGTGTTCCGGACTGAAGTGACGTAGGCTCGTAGGTTATACCCTTCTGCCGATCGCACGCCGAGCTCAAAGGAGAGGGGAGGATTCGCGAACCGAGGTTCGGCTGGCATTTAATCTTGCCATCCATCCCAATCTTCTTTCATTCTCGATTTCCATATCATTCCTTCCTGTGAAATAAGTGGGCTGAATGAATTGTTTTCACTCGTTGGTTTCTCGTGATTTAGTTTCTTCGTAGTTTTAATCGGAGGGGAGTGATCGAATTGGCATGGTGATAATTTGTTTCCGTGGCTTACGCATTTGAGTTCTGTTCTTGGCGGAAAAAACAAAATGGTCCTTGAATGCTCTTAATCATTTAGTTAAACCAAAAAATAGCCTTCGCGACAAAATCAAACATTTTCTCGGAATACTAGCAGTGCTCTCTATTCTGAAGAAACTTATGTTTGCGAGATCGTAGTTTTGAAATTTCACCGAGGTAAATACAAGCAGTTTCGAAGTTTCAAGTGGTCTCTCCGTCCGAGGGATCTTCCGTGGGAATAATGAGTTCTCTGAACTGCATCGCGTAGTCTTGACTCTGACGTAAATAACCTCTTTACGGTCATTTTTTACTCCCCCACGCCACGGAAGAATGTCGTCTCGTTTGCTTTTATTATCTTGAAGAAGTACGTAGCTGCCTACTTGCTAAATATAGCCTCTTTGAGTTTGTCCTGCATCGCGCTGCATCTGTTCGTGGAGTCGACGTTGCAGGCCGACCTGCTCTCATTAACCGGCTTGAGTGCAAGTTTTCAGATCATCCTAAGAGAGTATTTGTACATTTGGGATAGACTAATATTTTAGAAATGAAAGTGCAGCGAAATTACGAGTGCATTATCTACAGGGTCATGAAATTGGGAATACAATCACTTGTCTATTGTTAAAGATCTCAATAAAAATCTACGCAAATAATGTGTGTGAAAAAACTTTCCTAAAAATGAACGATATCCAGCAAAGATTTCAAACTAAGAAGTCAAATTTGATTGTATTTCAATGCAGTTGAAATATAATAGTGATTGGCGTAGTATTGGACTCCTTCAAAAACTAGAAAAGCAGAACATTTGATCCCCTTAGTTTAAAAAGAAAAATGCCTAGACAATTTGATTATCACACCTTAATTCAAAACTGCTCGGAAACGTGTTATGATTTCGTCCATCGAGAAGTTTAGTATCCACGTATTTTTGAAAGGTAGTGGTCGACGTGAATGATAAAAGCAATTCTGACTATAATCAGAAGTTTATCCGTGTACGAGGGTGGTCCCATAAGTACCCGGCCTGATCTAGAGATGGTGGTAGTTGTTTGAAAAATATCACTGTGTTAGAAAGTATGCAATTAATAAAGCCTATGTTTCCAGTTTGAAGACGCCACTTCGTTTATTTTTTGTTTGGCAGCCATCAAAAGTGAACATTTTTAGTGAATTTGTGAAGATGGAGAAAATTGGTCATCGTCATGTGATGCATTACTTTTACTTGAAAGGCCTTAGCCCAGCCAATATGAAAGCTGAACTGGATTCTACTCCGGGTGAGTCTGCTCCTTCGTTTACAACGGTTAAATATTGGGTAGCACATTTCAAACGAGGACGTACGAGCATCACATCGGTCGGCCAAATGAGGTGACGACTCCAGAAACGCCGAAGAAAATCCACAAAGTGATCCTGGATGATCGTCCACTGAAAGTGATCTAGCGAGCCAGCAGGCATAGTAAAAATTTCAAAAATGGTGGTACATCGCAAATTAACTGAAAATTTGGACATGAGAAAGCTGTGTGCAAGATGGGTGCCGCGTTTGCTCACACTTGGAAAAGTACGAGTCTTTCTTTCTTTTTTAGTAATGGATATTAATTACTTCCACGAAGTGAAGCCTGAAACAATAGAATATAGTCGTGAAGATGTTTCAATTGAGTGTTTAGCATACTTTCATAGCAACAAAGCAGAATTTTTGTGATATTTCATAGCCATGGATGAAACATGGGTCCGTTACTTCACACCCGAGACAGAAGAACAATCAAAACAATGGATTCAAAAGGGAGAACCGCCTCCAAAGAAGGCTAAGACCGTTTCATCTACAGGCAAGGTCATGGCGTTGGTTTTTTGGGATGCGCGTGGGATAATTTTCATTTACTATCTTGAAAAAAGAAAAACTGTCAACGACGAGTATTATGCGAACTTATTACTACGCTTGAACGAAGAAATCAAGCAAAAGCGGCCGCATTTCGCTAAGAAGGAAGTGTTGTTTCATCAAGACAATACACCAGATCACAAATTCGTAATTGCTATGGCCAAAATTCACGAATTAAAGTTTGAATTGCGACCTCATGCACCCTATTCACCAGATTTGGTCCCCGCAGATTATTTTCTGCGTGAAAACTTGAAAAAATGGCTCGGTGGTCAAAGATTTTCCAACCGTGAAGAAGTGATGTCGGCAGTTAATGGCTATTTTGAGGAGCAAGAGGGTTCTTATTATGAAAAGGGAATCGACCGTATTAAACATCGCTGGGAAAAGTGTATAGAGCTGAGGGGAGATTATGATGAACAGAAATACATTTTTCCAAATATTTGTGTTTTCTTTGTAGGGTCGGGTACTTCTGGGACCACTCATGTATATGAATTATGTATTTATGGTTGCTGTCTTGACAGTCTTTTATAAGCGGGAGAGCGATGAAGTGCCTCGTGTCTACTTCTATTTTAGCTGCAGAGTACAATCAACGACTGGAGGATTGTTTTTAGATATGGGAATCGTCTGTGAAAAGACCCGTGTTTCTCGGGCTAGCGATCACGTGGAAGATCTTTAGAGATGCCTTGATAGATAGATGACTTGGGGAGTTATTCACAACTGACGTTAACTGCCGGAGGCGACCGGCAGTTAACGTCAGTTGCGCCATTTGAGGTGGGTGGGTTATATGGTATGGGTAGGTTGTTCAAGGAATGGGGGAAGGGTGGAGGGAAACCCAGCGTCGGCATAAGCCTGCTCTTAAAGAAAGGCGCCAAGGGGTCCACGGTCCCATCCGAGGGACGGCGCACTCCACTTGGAAGTGCTCCACACACAGCACCCGAAGAAGGGATCTGGATACCACCGAAAAATCCTGCCAGCTTCGGGATTCAAACCCGTGCCCTCGGGGCGGGAAGCCAGTCCATTAGCCATCTCACCACCCACCACTCACCACCAGGGTGGACGGGGAGGTGAAGGGGTGGCATGATTTGAGAGGGGGGAACTGCTTATGATTGGAAAGGTTGAAGTAGTGATGGTGTTTCACGTAGGCACAAAGTAAGTTATCAAAATAGATCCGTGACGACATAAAAGACCGTAAAAGGAATAGCCGAATTCCGGAATTACCCGGTATAAAAATAATTTTAATTCAAGTCAGAAGATAAGTCCGTTAAAGTAACTGTCGCGGCATCTCTCGCAGTTCTTTGCATAAGACTAGTCAATTTACAACTGTTGCCCACAGCATGTTGTGAGGTAAATGGCCATTGGCGAGTGCGATCTTGAAGCTGAAAACATTCAGTATGAAACTTTATTGTTCAATTTTCTCCGCCGAAAGCTTGGGCAGCAAGGGTCACCGAGAGAGCGGGGATACGGAAGCCACTTGTATAGCAAAAATTAAGATAAAACCGCATTTGGCTGAAAGTAAGAGCAAATATTTACTGTGCGGTACTTCATGCTATCAAGATCCTTCGAACTAACAAGAAAATTCAACTCCACATTGATGTCGGAATGGGATAAAGATAGTTATCGTGCTATTACAAGTGCAATTGTACCCATTAAGTGTATCGATATAAATTCCTGTGCTATCCTTATCGACAAAGAGTTTCCGTTTATTCAGGACTGGTTAGGAAGGGCGGCAGTGAAATTCTCTAAAGAAGCTGCTCTAGTTGAATGTTTTCTCGAAAAAGGAAACCACGAGTATAAGAGAACAAGGCGCCTCTTTTAGCTATTTTTCATGGTAGTATCAATGAATATTTCAGAGTACCGATGTCACACAAATATGGATATTTGAGGTCATACTTATGTAAAAACTACTGACCAAGGTTGAACGCTGTAAATGGAAGGCTGGTGCCGGTCGAAATAGTTTTTAAAACGAGTGCGAAAGCGTTGACCTCCATTCCCGGAGTTCCTCCGTCCCGTTTAAGTGTATCGTCTTGTGCGGCGGGGCGTTTCACGGGGCTATTCCTCTCTTTTGTGGAGAAATTATTTGAAGAAGGCCGTTGGCAAGTCCATTGAGCGATATTGGTCATATTTAGTCGTGGCGAGTGAAGGTATTTCAGCCCATCGTTAATGGTAGTTTGTTTTGATGAAGGAGATCATCCCATGAAAGTGACATATTTGCCCTCGTGTAGTTACAGTAAATTGTAAATGGTTCGCATTATAAATCACGATTTCGTTAACTTAAGCCCCTTTTCAAAAGAGGTATAATTTTCACGATAAAAGCCCTGATACTTCTTAACACAATGTCAGCGTGACGTGTTCCCTACGTGTCAAGGCAGATATGAGAACACTTACGTAATACCTCTAACCGCGAATGCATATCTGTACGCATACATACATATCTCTATGGCCTTGATACGATTCGGGTTCCTCTGAATGTCCGTCGTCCGTGGAAGCCACTTACTAATTAGATAAATTTAATGACTACTGTTTTTCGAAGCTATCTTTTTAGTTTCGTTTATTTATTCGCGCTTATTATGATTTTCAGCTGCAAAGCTCTTCGCCACATGTGCTGGTATAGATTAATTTCCGAGTTTATGCTCAGAACTTCAAACGCAAGATAGCATATCGCGAGAGAATAATTTTGGTCACGTTTTTCTAATTTTGTGTTTTCTTTTCTTTCTTTCCAAATAAGCCCGCGGTGCGGCCCTCATTATCCTCGGGAGTTTGCGTGGCATGGGTGCGAATGTCACTTGGCGCGGTCGTTTCGGGGAAATTTCTAGACTGCGAATTCTCCCGTCGCGCCCGATTTTTTGGCAGGAGGGGGGGAAGGGATTCTCAGGAGTGAGCGTTTCCGAGGGCATCCGTGGAGCGGCGTGTTGTTGACATGGCATCCCCTTCCCCCCCCCCCGCCCCTCATCCCACGCAATCAGCGGAAAGGGAGAGAGAATGAGAATCGGGAATGGGAGAGGATGGGGCCTCTGGTGCGAGCGGTATTGGGTTCCTTGAACTCGCTGGAAAGTACTCGTCGGCTTTCAAGGAGATGGCGTAGCGGGCCGACCGTTTTTTCGTTTTGCTAGCCCTCCCTGCGTTCCTTTTGTTTTGTTCGGTGCTCGTGACTCCGTTGCCCCATTCTCTCCCTACGAGCCCCCCGCGGCTCCCCGTGACGTTTTCAGCTCCCGCTCCAAGTGACGCGGCGTTCGAAGACGCATTCGCGGAGTCTCGGAACGTCACGTGGATAATTTATTGTCCCGCGGGATCGGAATAACTTTCAATTATAAGTCGGGTTGATTTTCATTCTCTCCCTCAATCGCACACCTTTTTCCCAATGCGGTGGATGGGAACTGACCCTCGTCGACGAAATTATAAAATTAGTGCGCACGTGTGAATTCCATCGCGTACACTCCCGATTCCTTGAGCTTTTCCTTCTTCCGGTGGTCTCCTATGTTTAACCATCGGAATTTAATTTCTGCCTTCCGGTTTTCACATAAGTGAATTAATATCAAGTACTCGAGACAAATTGAAATAACTGCGGGATATACCACGACGGTAACTTTTAATGGAGTCATCCGCTAATATGCATTGAAATGCAGAAATTTTAGTAATTCGCCTTGGCCGGGATTCGAACCTGGATCCCTCGATATCTGGCCGAGTGCTTCAGCCAGATAAGCTACCGATGCGTCTTCTTACTTGTACACTCTACTTACAACGTTCCGGATCATAAGCTTAATTTGTAATGTATAAGTACATGTTATTTGCGACTATGCTTGATTTAGATGATGAACCCTAAAACGCTTTTTAGTAAACGCCGCGAAGTTGTGTCATCACATCGGGGAACAGTAAATATTAACATAGTGCTAGCTCTGGACTAGGCGTGGATAGGGTGCCTTAGGATTACACTTCGCTTTAATTTTCGTGAGAGATCGTGATTAATGCGGGACCCACGTCTCAGGTGCAATTTTTCCATCACCACCACCGCAGTGGGAGTGCCTCTCCCACTGTGGAGTAGTAGTAGTTAGTGGGGGAGGCGCCCGATAGCCAAGGTCATTCGCGCCATAAGAGATGGGTGGGTAATTCGGTAGGGATTGGAAAATGGAGGGAGGGTGGAGAGAAACCCGGCGTCGGCATCAGCCTACTCTTAAGTAAATGCGTCAAGGGGTCCGTGTCCCATCCAACGGACGGCTAGGGGTCCGCATTAAATGTTCTCGACAGAGCACTCCAAGCAGAGATCCGGATGCCACTGAAAAATCCTGCCACCGCCGGTATTCGATCATGGGCCCTCTGGGTGGGAATCCAGTGCGTTAGCCCGGCACTCTCTGAAATATTCAATATTTCTGGAATGCTCTTTAACCACGTTATTCGACAACCTTCTCTCTTACTGGCTTCAGCGTTTAATATATGTAGGTGTTAATGTTGTTTTACTTACTCAAAAGTAGTGACTAGAGCTCCGCCTTCACCTGCCTTTAAAGGCCACTGTCTACTCTGTTTCAGCATTTTAAATCAATTTTTATTAATTCTATGGGAAATGGCACTTTTCATCGGCCTTTTGTGGCATTGCGTAGTCCGCGGCTGACGGTTTGTTCGTGCGAAGGAAACATTTCAAGGCAGCGTCACTTGTTAGTTCCATCATTGGGCGAGCCGAACTTTTGCACCTGCAATGTGTGTCGCTGACGAAATGTTGGGATCAAATTAATAGAAAGTATCCCGCATGTGGAAATTGCACGATAGGCTAGTTATTATTTTTCTTAGGTAGTTAACCGATCGAGGAAGGTTTTGGTTGACGGAAAACTAACACTCCTGCGTTTCTTAACTTCGTCTAACAAGACGCAACTTGATGCCACCCGCCACAGTAAACCCTTCTTCAATTTCGCCTGACATCAAATGAAATACTTAACAATCGACTATGCGAATGCAAAAACTATTATAATACTTAATTGGAAATTCCCCGTGTATTGATATCTGCGACGGTTTCACATAATATATTTTGCCAAATCAATGTCTAAAGATGCGTCTCATCGAGATTATTGCATCATAATATTAATGCGTAAAATATTTGTTGATCTATGCTTTTCAATCTCTATGTGGATCTTTTTTTATTATCCTTCGTATTTATTTTATAACTTTACGCGTTCCATAACCGATAAGAAATCAACATGCTCAGGTTTGCAGATGACATCACACTAGTGGCGGAAACGCGAGAGGACTTGCAAGCAACTCTTTAAGTGCGATGGATTAAGTACTGGAGGCATATAGTATGAACATCAACAAGAGGAAAACTAAAATCCTTGTGTGAGGAAGAGGAAAACTGAACGCAGATATCACCATTCGGGGGGTGAAACTAGAACAAGTGGAATCCTTCGTCTACCTGGGCAGCAGCAGAACATGGGATGGAATAAGTTCGACCGACATCAAGTGAAGAATAGCCCAAGCTAAGAACGCAATCATGAAGAAGAGGAAGCAATTGCTATGTTCAAAGAACCTAAGGCTGTAAACAAGGAAGCAATTCGCCAAGACTTTCGTGTGGAGCATGGCGCTCTATGGTTTCGAGACTTAGAACATTGGAAAAGTGGGCCAGCGAAGAACAAAAGCCCTTGAAACTTGGTGCTGGAGGAGAATGTTGAAGATTAAACGGACAGACAAAGTAACGAACGAGGAATTATATAGAAGAGCCGAAGAGGATAGGACCAAGTGGAAAACTCTACGGCAAAGAAGAAATGCTAGATGGATTGGACACACATTGAGGCACAATGGATTGATTGGGAATATAATAGAAGGAAAAATAGAAGGGAAGACTCCACCACGAGGAAGACCAAGAGACATGCACAGGGTAAATTAAGAAGGACGTAAAATATAGAAGGCATTATGGATTGAGGGAATTGGCATTAAATTGAGTAGAATGGAGGGCTGCAGTAAACCAATCCTATGATTGAAATACTAATGATGATGACCCCATAACTTGGTACGATTTACCTTGCAAATTATATTTATATTATTTGTAGTTTTTTATTCCTATACGATCTGCTATAATGGTCGTGAGTTGCTCGTGGCGTCGATATTGGCCAGCACTTGACAGCTAGCTGCTAGCGATAGTCACCCGAGTTGACCGCCGTTTGACCTTTCTTCCCGTAGTGGATACTGAATCTTAAGTGATCTTCATGCGGCTCCACCAACGAACCGAATAACGGGGAATATTCGCCACCGCCCGGAGTTAAATCAGTGGAGTCGGATTGGAAGATTTCCCTTGAGGCCTAAGTTGCGGAAGCAAATATTTGTTTTTGCTGTAATCAGAGCCAGAAGCGGAGTACAAAAGCTTATCAAAAGATTGGAGGCTACGAAATCGGATTTATTTATTCACTTAGCTTGATTGAACACTTTAAATATTGCTGTATTTACCAGCATATAATACCCTGTGTAATTTGGCCGTCATGTTTTACGATAAATAAAAAAAATCCTTCAGTTGATTCCAATGTAGTTGAAATGATGCTGAAGTAATTAAACGCAGTGAATATTGTAACAATGACATCTAAATTTCAGCAACACACCAGGGTGTGTGGTAGGGGATGATTCAACATAAAAAATGAAGCCTTTCTTAGTTTTTGTTACATTTTATGCGTGAAGTAATTCAAATGTTGTAAATTATTCTACAGACACATGCACCACGGTATCCAAGGTAGGCGTAATTCATTACGAACACTATAGGAGCATTTAGCAACAAGGACAAAAACCAAAGCTAGATGAGATACGTACTACATGACACATGGGCTATTTAATGTTATTCTGATCCCTTATCGTCCGTCGGCTAAATCACATCTTAAATCTATCTGTTCGACACACCATCTCTCTAATTTTATTGACATGATCCTTATTACCGTAGAACGACGGGGCTAATAATATACCTTCAATATAATCGGCAAACAGACCTCCCAAATTATGCGAGAGAATTCATTTTTTTTCCGGGGCTGATCAAATACTAGCTCGCATATTTAAGGAACTAGTGTCGGCAATTGCGCTGTGTCTGTATGCCTGTGGAAATCATATTTAAGAAATCGCTAGTAGATCGAAAGGTTCCCTGTGGCTGGGAAACGCTGAAAAGCTAATCTAACACCTATGTTTAAAAGCGGAGACAGGGAGGAACCGAGGAATAACATGCCTATGTCCCTCTCCTCATGCGAGGTCATGGAACGTGTAGTTTTTAGTTCGATAGGGAGACAAATCGATTGTCTCGAGCTATTAATGAAGCATCGGCACGGTTTCCGAAAGAATAAATCCTGCAAGAGACCACTTTTGCTTTTTGTCCATGATATTCTTAATTCGGGAGAGGGCAATATTCCATTGAATGTGGTTGCATAGATTTTTAAAAAGCTTTCGATAAAGTACCTCGCAGTAAACTATTTGGAAGCTGGGTTCGAGACCTTTTGAATGGTCGGGTGCAAAGAGTAGTCATAGGTGGTGTTAGCTCAAATGCAGTTGAAGTCATTTAAGGTGTTCTTGAGGGCAATATTGTCGGACTTATTTCATTCCTTATGTGAACCGCATTGATTCCGTAGTTAATAGTAAGATACGTCTATTTATCGACGATTCAGTGGTTTACCGTGATCTCCGTAACCCTGAGTATTAAGTAGCTTTAGTAGATGACCTTAATGTTATAAATCGCCGGTGTGGCACTTTTAGGAATTAGAGTTAAACTTAAAAAAGTGTGTGATGATGAATTTTTGGAGGAAGAGCAGTTCCCTCCCGGATCCCTACTTAATCAGGAACACCCAAATAGAAAGTTAAGACTCGATAAAATACTTTGACGTTATTTTTACTCACTTCTCTCCTGGGTGAAACACATCCTGGGAATGTGGAAAAGGCAACAAAATTGATGATTTATTAGAAGACTTTAGAGGAAATGTGATGGATAAGTCAAGAGAAATGTTATCTCTCGCTGGTTAGACATCATTTAGAATATGCTGCAAGTCTATGGGATCCTCATGAAGTTGGATTATTTGCCGAATTGGATCGCGTACAACTTGGAGGAGCTAAAATTTCAAATCTTTGTTGTGACGTACGTATCAAAATTATTAGAGTATCTAGGTTAAGAATCACTCACGGAGCAAAGGTAATTACCAATTAAATCTCTTGTATAAATTGGGAGGTCTGTTTGCCGATTATGTTGGAGATGTATTATCGCCCCCATCGTACTACGGTAGGAGAGATCATTCTAGTGAAATTAAATAGATTAAGTGTTGAACAGATTTAAAATGTCATTGTTTCCATGAACAATGATGGATAATAATAACGTTGTCTGACCGTGATAGGTGGGAAAAGTATTTTGTATCAAAAGTAGTCTATTGTGTAATCACCCCCTGCCAAGCGCCCTAACGGTGACTTGCAGGGTATCATGCATGTGTAATTTGTAGTAATTTAATCTTTGCTCTGATTCACGACCATGTTCCTCTCCTCTAAAAAGTATCGATTCTAGTTATTTTAGTTCATTGGCTGCAACGGATGCTGATGTTGACCATACTAGACACAGGAGATTAATTGTGAACTTCTTTTGAGAAGAAACGCGCCTTAACCAGCTGGAAAAACTGTTGATAATTGCCAACTGCAGTATGACCCCCATAATCGCGTTCGTAAGGGCATGCTCTAAAAAATATTTGCATCAAAATAAATTCGTAAAGATGCTGACGAATTGAAAAGTTTCAGAAGATTCATCCAGCGCCTAAAAACGTTTTGCTGGTGTTGGAAAATCGTCCGTGGCCATAATTAGTATGAGAGGCGATTGCCAAGACGTCGGCTCCGCCAACCGGCTCCGAACCCCCCATCCCCCGCAGCGATCCTCTTCACCGATTGATTGCAAAGTTGCAGAGGGATGGAGTAGGGAGCATCAAAGAAAGCTACAAAAGGCCTTGGCCTGGGGTAGAAGTCGCTCATCTCGCGGTGGGCGAAGCTCCTTTTCGTCCGCGACCGTTGACGGCGCACTCGACCCTTTCGTCCCCGAAGTGCCGAAGGGATAACAACTACCTCGATTGCGCGACCACGGAGTCTCTTAACTGGCGTGATGTTCCTCACTTCTCCGCTCGCCTTTATCGTCCGCTCTCGGCCAGAGCCAGCGACCTTGACATTGAGTTAATGCATGAATGAGGTTATTTTTATTTGGCTGGCGCGCGCGTGCCCGTGCTTGTCATATTTGACTTTCCGTTCCAAGGACGGCTCCTTCGCTCGGAAGTCAATCTTGTATTTCCAATCTATGATGCCCTTCCGTTTTTATTTTTGCTCACCGCTCATGTTGTGATTTTAATCATTTTGATCGATAACATGAAATGCATATTTAAAGCTCAAATATTACGAGGGCGGTTCAATAAGTACCCGTGTTAGAAATGAAGAAACCATTTTTTCGAAAACATTTTTATTTTTAACATAGTCCCCTATTAGAAAGATACACTTCTCCCAACGTTCCGGCCACTTTTTTAACCCCTCCAAAAAATAGGATTTTTCGAACTCTCCAAAATACGCCTCTGTCTCGGCGATAACTTCCTCGTTTGAGCTAATTTTTTTTCCTGCGAGCCATTTCTTCGTATTAGGGAATAAGAAAATGTCGCAGGGAGCCAGATCGGGTGAATATGGGGGGTGCGGCAGCAATTCATAACGTATTTCGTGCAGTTTGGCGGTGACAACTCCGGATGAATGTGCTGGTGCGTTATCGTGGTGAAACAGCGCCTTCTTTTTCGCCAAATGCGGCCGCGTCTCCTTCAATTTTTATCAAAGCCGTCCAATAACTCACTGTAGTATTTCCCAGTGACCGTTCTTCCTTTTTCTAAACATTTCATGAGGATGACGCCATTTGCATCCCAAAAAACCGTCGCCATGGCCTTTCCGGCCGATCGGACCATCTTCGCCTTCTTTGGAGCAGATTCACCGGGAGAAATCCATTGTTTTGATTGTTGCTTGATTTCTGATGTGTAATGATGAATCCAGGTTTCATCAACACTGATAACTCGACGCAAAAACACCTTCGGCTCTCGCTTAAATTGCTGCAAATACTGCTTCGAAGTTGTTGACAGCCGGATCAGCTCGTTGTCCACCGTGAGCAATCGCGGCACCCATCGGGCCGACAATTTTTTCATCGCCCACTTATCATGTAAAATATTAATTGCCGTTCCGGTCGACACACCCACGGTCACTGCTACTTCGCGCACTTTCGTTCGTCGATCACCGAGAATCATGGCGTGGACTTTTTGAATGATTCCCTCGGTAACCACGTCTGCCGGGCGTCCTGGTCGCTCCTCATCAAAAACAGATGTTCGCCCACGTTTAAATTCGTTGAACCAATATCTAACTGTGGTCATAGATGGCGAAGTGTTCCCATAAACAGCATCCAACTTTGCTTTTATCTCCTCGCATTTCTTCCCATCCAAAAACAAAAAGTGAATTACCGAACGATACTGCTCTTTTTCCATCTTAGCGAAAATCACGAAACACGTCTTACTCGAATGGCTGCCAAATCCAAACTAACGTTTAAAGCAGTCTGAAATTTGTTTCACCGTCGTTTGATAGATGGCAGCACACGATGATAACATAAACTTCCCTCAGGAACGCCCTTTGTCGTCAAACACGGGTACTTGTTGAACCGCCCTCGTAGAGCGTAATGAGAATTATTTGTCATCGATGAAACGTGAGCCATTACTTCACACCAAATTCAGGCATGGACCAATCCGGATCCCATTTTTTCGATTGTGCATTTTTCATTTTACATGAAATAGTTAACACGGAAAATGTTTTCACTCTTTGGATATTAAATCCTAGGAAAATATTTTTTGGTTCTTACCAAATAGCATTTTTTACTGTAATTACCAATCAAATAGTTTTTTAACGGCAAGTTTTACTAAGGCCAACCAATAAACTCTTGTAGATAATTTCCATCACTGCCTCGGTGAGGATCTGAATTCGTAAAAAATTGTATGGATTAAAAAAAAAGTTTAAATCGTATGGTGGATATATTAAGTGAGCTCACTAGTTTAATAATTGCGTTCTTTTGCAAATAAATTCTTGTCAGGGAATGGGATTGTATGCATTCCTACCTAATTTACTCGAAGTTACCGACCGACAGATGTTAGCGCGAAAGCCCGTCAGCACAAAATGTGTGAGTTGGTCTCCAACATTTCGTGTTAACCGGTTCCTGCGCCGTAATTACTCCAGCTCTCAATTCCATCGTCTCGCGACTTCAGCTTTGGCGGTGGGCAAATGTTCAAAAGACCTTGGGAACCGTGTGTCAGGTTAAAAGGACGACATTGTAGATGCCTTATAAGGTGATAACCTTTTTAGTGGTTATTGGGAATATTTCAGAGGGAAAATACTTCTTCGTATGTGGATGTTATTTTTGTCATATTTTGAACTTTTTTCACACTCACTCTATGGCTTGTAACGATGTCATAAGTTGGGATGCCTCGAAAACCCATTTTCTATTGCTGTATTTTCTACTGTCAATTGTTTAAAGGAGTGTTGCTAAAAGATGGTTGCGTGGTCCCAGAAAGCCAAAAAAATTAACATCTGATTTTCAGAAACAAAATAAATAAGCGAGATAAAATATCAATATTTCGTATCCTCTGTTTAAAAAAGTTGATTTTTATGTTAAACATATTCTTAAAGCGTTAACAGTTGAAGGGGAGATCTTCGGTAGTTGTACGGCTAGATGAGAATGAACTATCATTCCCTTCTGGATGGACTACTTTTGCAATTACTTTTCTTTCAAATTGAATTCGCGATCACTATTCATTTTCATGTCTAGTCTTTGACGTGTTGAAGCAAATCACTTCGCACCATCTCTATATTGACTCCTCCGAGCATGCCGCAATTATTTTTGCTTTCCATCTCTGCTTGCTAGTTTGCAGAGTCTAAATTTACGAACCTCACCGCCATGACTGCCGCCCGACACTTGGGCGCCTCATCGATCGGCTTTTTTAATGCAATCACCACCGTATCGAACAACTTGAATCTTGCTTTTGATCTGTGAGGGTAGAGCTCAACCAGCACTGAGGCATGTGAAATTCCCGTATTATTTGTATTTGTTTATTTCTACATGGTACGCTGCGAGCCACCACTAAGGTGCTTGGCAGGGGGTTGCTGCACACCGGGCATGCAATGTCAAAAATTAAGTTTTTCTTAATTATTAGTTACAGTATACACGTAAAACAATTCAAATAAAGATCATGACGAGTAATTATAAAAAAACTACGGTATCTAAGTTAAATATACCTATGTACACATACGAAATGAGCTTTTAGTAACAAGAATGGCAATAACTAAGGTTCGATGAGATAATGACAACATCCTAGGCTGCTTAGAAATTTAAAAGAAAAATACCCTAGCCCACTGGCGCGGTAGGATACGGTTATTCTTATCCATTATCGTTCGTGTGGAAAATTATATCTTAAATCAATCTGTTCTACATTTAATATCTCCAATTTAACTCTCGTGATCTCTCCTACCTTTGTGCGATGGGGCTAATGATGCATTTTCAGCATCAGCGATTAAGAGACATGTTTCCAATCCATGCATGAGATTACATCTGTAATTTAACCTTGGCTCCGTGAGTGATTCCTATCTTGTTCCTCCAATATTCTTTTGCAAAGAGATTCCAATTCTTCTCTCTATTCTTATACTTTTCTCTATTCTTCGGCTACCACCGGGTTCAAATAAGCATAAAATCGAGACATTTGTATTTTAGTGAGGTTTTATCCAAAGGCCTCTCCCGGGATTTGAACCGGGAGCTCTCTCTCGTCAGCAGTTTCACAGTGAAGGAGAACGAGATTCGCGTGTTTGGCGAATGGCGCCACGTTAAATTTTTAAATTCCCATTTTAGTCGAATAGAGGCACGAACCCGGAAATTCCCGTGTCGCAGGTGACTCAAGCGCAGTGCAACAAGACCCGCGACCTTTGAACCTGTTGGAATCCGATAAATTCCTGTCCGACACAGGGCTCCTGGAGTGCAGGAAGGATATTAACCCTTAAAAATTAATATATATATATATATATTTAGGAGCGCAAAACCGTGATTATTCGGGAGTTAGCCTGGTGGCTAACACACCAAGATGATAGCCTAGCACTCACGGGTTCGATTCTTGCCTAGGGCATGGATATTTTGGTGGTTTCTCTATTGTAATTGCTGCGATCGCTTGGCCTGGGAAACCTAATTGTGTGCCACATTTCTTTCGTCCGGATACGGTGATAAAGAGTTTGCAAACGAAAAAGGAAGGCAATGATGGGCAGCTACTTAGTCAGACTGGTCTGCTCAGTGACTCGTTAATTGGGATTAATAATAGAAAAACTAAAGGTTCTATATTTTTCTGGTTTCGTTTTTCAATTTTCTGCCGCCTACATGAATAGAAATTCTCTCAGTCAGCCACTTCGAGACGAGCAAATTACATCCCTTCTTTCTGACGGGAAAACTGCAGTTCGAAATTTTTGTCAGCGGAGAGTTTGGCTAATATGTTGGTGCTGTTATTCGTGCGCAGTCATGAGTATATTTCCTGGGGATCGAGATGGTGCGGGGGCTAACGTACTGGATTCCCACCCTGAGGGCGCGGGTTCAAATCCCGGCGGTGTTGAATATTTTTCAGAGGTATCTCGATCCCTACTTGAGGTGCTTTGTGGAGGGCACTTTGAGTGAGTACGCCGTCCGTCGGATGGGACGTTAAACTGCGGACCCCTTGGCGCCTTTCGTAAAGAGTAGGCTAATGCCGAAGCCGGGTTTCTCTCCACCCTTCATCCTTTCCTGCCCATCCCCTATGGCGCAAATGACCTCAGCTGTCGGTCGCCTCCCCTCAAAACTACTACTACTACTACTAAATACATGTCCTTAATAATAGATTGTTCCTGCAACTCTAGTAGACGGCGGGAGTTGATGACAATGTTCCTCAACGATATAGTAATGATGGCAACGAAAAGATCATTTTCAATCTTCACATATGCACGACAACGCATATCTCGCTCATACTCAAAGAAAACATTCCTCTGATTAATATTTGCTTCGAAAATATCAAAGAAGTATTGGTTGCATTTTGAAATGAGACGTTTATGCTATCTTGTAAGAAAATGCTGAAAATTGTTTGCAATAGTTTCTAATTTTTTTGTATGCCATACTTAGTTTCATAAAAAGTGTCAAATTAGGTTTATCCGTTTGGCAAAGAGTAATGTCATGGGGAGTATGACTCAAAAAAATTATTTGAGAATTAAGCTGTGAGTGCTAAAACGCGAGAGTATGTATTATTTTCTGGCTCGATTTTGGTTGATTTCATAGTGAGCTGCGTCTTAGGTGAGAACGGTGTGGCAGGAACTTTAATTTTTCCCAAATTTGATGATGAATAGGGCATGAATAAAAATTAACTCAAGTGATACGCGCACTTCCTTCCTTTTTCGGGTCGCCACTCGTCCCACGCCATATTCCTCCGGAATGAGGGAAACCTCTGCGCCTTCCCCACCCCACCAACCCGCTCCCCCTGCCGGTGGAAAGGGGCGGCCCCGTCGCCCAGGTGGGGGAGGGGGGGAGACGCGCGCGTCACAACAATCCCCTCGGGGGTGAAGGGGACTTTCTCGCGTCGTCCATTCTTCGTTTTTCCATTGGTCGGGCGACGCAGTGGATGGTGCGATCGGCCAGAGGCGGGGAATGCGGTCAAAGGGTGTGCGCCCTGCCTGCCATGCGGAGGGTGGGGGGATTAGGGGGAGGGGCTTGGTCGTGGGCGGGAGGGATTATTACTTTTAGGATGCACGCAATCTCACCACTGATTTCGTCAGGCGTCGACAGTCGATGCATCCCTCCAATGAAAATATGAGAAAAAAGACCCTATCGGATTCTGCGAACGTTTGTAAATTCGCGATGATGCCATTGGTGAAGTAATTTGCGTAAGCAGTGGGATCGTCCAAATTTATATTGCCTTGAGGTCCTCCGGAGCTGTATTTCAGCAATTGCTCGGAAGTATTTAATGCATGCATCCCTTTTGATTTAAGAATCGGTTTTGGCTCCTTTTAAATACATTCAATTTTTGCCATAACTACGTTTCCTGCCTGGTTAACGCAATTTTCACCAAGAATTAAAATGTGAATAAACAGTGTTTCTTGAAGGGAAAATATTCGCACAATGGTGTACATCCCATAGGTTAGGATATCTCATTCTGGCAGAGGAACCTTTTATCGCCTTTGAGGTTAGCGAATCCATTGCAAAAGGTACGTAGGATATTTGATATCTATATCTTCTTGGTGCTTAAAAGTCGTACGGTTTTCCCAATTGATTTTAATCGCGGTTCTTCTTATTATATTTATGATTACACATGCGTTATACGTATTAAAGGTTCCCTAGTACAAGAATTGAGAAGGCAACTTTTAAACCAAAATGTACTAGTAGGATGTTGCTAACCAATATTTGTAGATTCGATCACTGGGATGGAAGGAGACCGATTCAAGAGTCTAGTATTCGTTCTTCCCTCGCACAATACGCTATCGTAGTAAATTCAAATTTAGTGCCCGTGCATTTTTAGAGCAAATGGAAGCATTTAAAGTCGACCTCACCGATTGCCGCATGATGGACTTATGAATGTGCGTGTGTGTGCGCGTGTGTTAGTTCACGCGTGTTTGCCCATGCGCCCAGCATACCTTCATGTGTAAGTGCATATTTTTGCGTGGTGCCTGTTGCGCTAACATACTTCGCTAACTTACTTTGCGCTAACTTACTTCCAGGGTATTATGTAGAAGTAGATATATATTTCAAGGGAAGTCACTGGAGGAGAATCGTTCAAACTATCATGCATCGTTTATAATTATTTGATTTTCCTGTAATTATACGTCATATTAAATATACAATTCTATAAACAATGAGGATATTGTTTTCGTTGCAGCTATTGGTGTAGTAACGGTAATTTAAATGTTTAGGCCTCCATGTAGTTACTCCATGGGGTTTTTATCTTCCCTTGTATTTTCCTCTTTTCTCGTCGAGTGATTTGAAAACAGTACATGTATGTTGCGTCACACAGACGTGCTGAGAGATTTTTAATGCAGTGTTTTTGGATACTTCTTTTTATTTTGCAGTCTGCGATCAAAATGTGTCAGCGGCTCGAATAATTGCAAAAGTAGTTACCTAGAAACATAGAAAACATAATATTTCATCATCATTGGTAATCTTTCGTTTTCATGTTCGGTTTTGAATGGAGACAGACTGATCGTCGCCGCACTTCGTAGCTCCGTCCAAAACGAAACAACACGACACCCCACGTGTCATTAAACTACTTCGAATCCGCAAACCTCCTATCTCCCATCTTCTTTCCGTGTAACATTCCTTTCATTTCTACCCCCCCCCTCCCACATCGCTTTGTCCTCCCCTCCATCGCCAGCATTCAGCATTCCATCGCCAATCAAATACCCCGCATCCACTTTTCGATGACCCTCTCTTTAATTCACCAACATCCCTTGAGGTACTTATTTGTCGGCCTAGATAACATGCTACGGAAAAAATCGATCTATTTGTGGTGTGCCGTAGAATAGTTTGTCCTGAAATGAAAATAGGCCGGAAATCGCTGGGGTATACGTGCTCTCATTCGGTCGTTCACATTTCCGGAGGGTTCTTCGCTGTGACCTCGAGAGAGGAGAGCCAACTGATATCCAAAGGGGGTGTTGGCAGAGAGGGAGAGACACCAAACCCCTTGCCTGCGCCACACCCTATCGCACTCCTCCATATTGCGCAACCAGGCTTTCCCCGGCCCTTCTCGCCCTCCTGGCTCGCTCGCTCCCCCATGACCCATGACGCGCGCGCACTCCGTGCTCTGCCGCCTGTGGCTGGCTGCCCGTCGAAGGAACTTTTGGGGTCGAAATTCCCCTTTTCTCCTCGAGGAGCAGACCAGTTTTCCATGGGAATGAGACGACGATGGACGGTTAAGATCCATCGATCGAAAAGTTAAGCTGCCGACGCCCAGGACGACTCTCGTGTTCGTTTTTCGATCGATGGGTATCGGGTGAAATGGCGTGCGCTGTTGTCGCGTCTACATCACGTGCATTCAAACGCTCCTCGAGACGAGGCTTTGAAGTTTTGAATTCGACCAAAAACGCCTTTCCACTCGAAAACTGCCTTTAAGAAAGTTCCGCGAATATACTTCCTGATCTGGTTTAATTCAAACGCGTCCAATACGTGCATGTGGAGACGACGTGCTATCAGTGGTATAGAATACTGTACTGGTCGAAGGTAGGCAGGCTTTTGATAAAACCAACGAAACTATTTGCCTATTCTCTTAGGAGGGAAATGTACCTAGGCACATCTTAACATGACATTTGGGCCCGGTTTTATGTTTCATTCAGCTGAAGATTATTTTTAACCTTTGGTTAAAGTCGATTCTCATTTTTGTCACGGTGTTGCACTTGCTGTTGCCGCGTCCACCCTCGGTCACTTCTCACCTCTTCCTCGAATCCATCGAAGGCTGCTCAGTCGACATTTCATTCGATCATGAACAGAATCGATCGACGTAGATCGTTGGCACTTGGCAGCTCGAGAGCGCGCAACATCCACGTCGCGAGGGTGGCGTACTCTCGGAAGAGGTTTTGAGAGCGTGTCACGCCCCCGTCGTCCCTCCCCCGCTATTATACTGACCCCTGCCGCTCCGTCCCCCGCAACCTCCGTCCTTCCCGTGTCGTGATCGAGGAGCGATTATTCGGAGGGGGTGGCGATTGGCGTGGAGAGGGCGAGGGGGCACGGGCGTGTGACGAGTCGACGCGTGCGCAACACTAGGTGGCGTGATTGAGGAGAAAGTCCCACCCTCCCCCTCCCCTTACTTCCTCCCTCCCCCTCGTTCCCATTCGGAGAAAGCGGTAGCTTCGTCTTTCGTTTTTGTGGATTTTTCGGAGTGCGTGGCGCCAGGCGACGCTGCACCCCGGGATCGGTGGAAATGAGCGATGATGGACTGGGTGGGTGGGGAAACGGAAGGTTGGGATTTGACGAGACGCCCTCCGCTCGGGGCCTCTGCCTGTTTCCGTGGGTGTGCGTCTTCGAAACGGAATCCACAACTCAAACTACCACCACTAGGGAATACTTCGGTGAATATGGAAACTCTGTGCACCCCAATTGCCCGACCAGTTATTTTGATGCCATTCATGTATTCATTGGCTTGTGCGCTCCGATGACCCCTAGAGCTGTGCTGTCGAGGGCGATGATGATTGCTCCTGGCAGTGATGGTGTCACGTCAAAAACACTATTGAGGAAGGCAACGGGAAACCATCTCAGTTATCATTCCTAAGAATATAAGGGTGGACACCGTACGTATATACTATGTCCATACAAAAAAACAAGTTGAAACCGCGATCTGAATCCTAAGTTTGGTTTGAAAGCTTTACTGATGAATTCCCAATCAAGTGGTTAAAGCTCGAGACCCGTGGACAATTTCCTTTGGATATAAAATCTCAATTAGGTTTAAATTAATAGATTCTATTCGGTCCATAGGGGACTGAACTCCTCATTTTTTTCGGCTAAGGACATTCGTTCTTGGTTTTTGAGTGAAGTGAGCGTTACGAAATTATTCTTTAATTCTAGCTGGAATCATGTTCGGGATAATGATTGGTTTTAAATTTAGGTGGAAATAACGTTTTATTTTTCCTCTACAAATAAATTTATTAAAAATCCTTAATTCCCTGAAACAATTTTCATTTGATGTTTTGCGAGGCAAATTTTAATTTGAAGAACTTAAAAATGTTTCAATGGATCATTTTTTTCGTCCAAATGGAATTAGTGCTACTTTTATCATTGAATTAACATTGTTATGACAGTGAAGTCAGTAGAGGTTGTGATGAAGATGAAGGGAGAATCGGTAATATCTCCATATCCTCCAACCTGCTTTCTTTTTCGTCTATCTAGCTCGTTCCCTCTGCTGACGTCACTTGTCCCTTGCGTTATTCGCCCCCGTGTGCCTCCCGCACCTTCCGACAGGGACGCATCCTCGAGGTCCTTCAGGTCTTCATTTTGGTCTTGCCGGATCATATTTTACACGGAATTGATAGTTTCTCCTTATTTCGCCCGTGTTGGTAAATTTTACTGATTACGATTTGTTCCTTTCCGTGCAGTTTCTGTTTCTTGTGGGTTTATTCTTTGCAATAATTTTCCAATATTTGTACGCATTCTGTATTCAGCTATTTGTGTTATTTCTGAACCCGCTTTTTCTCTGGGTGCGTGAAGGCCATATTCGCCTAAGAGAGGTCTCATTGCGCGATCCGCCCTTCTTCTTCGGCACTTCTCGCTGGCAGGATAATCATTAAAGGCTCGCGTTCAGATCTCTTTAGAGCGAGTTCAGATCGCGTTCAGAGCTCTGTTGCTATGCCATTATTTTCCGTCGGCCGCATTAATTGTATTGAGTTGCTTAGGGTATCAGAAAATCTAGAGCGCTGTATCAACGCCTGCAGTTTCGGCATCACGCCTGCAAGTCCACTATAGGATTACTTCCCAGCATCCCAAAGAAATGCATCGGAACCAATTTTTCCTCCGGCATCAGAACGTGTACCCTTTGAATGCATTTACAAGATCACTTCGCATTATTCCAGATGCATTTTCCCGATGCTCCTCCTTGTCACTTAAGAAATAATCACGTCCTCGTCGGTAAATGCGCACACACTAATCGGTGTTATAGTCTTTTTTTATTTAACGACTTTTATTGAGGCTTAATAGTTCCTTCTTCCATCTAACCCCCATAAATACTTACACTAAAGGCAATTACAAACACCCAAGCCCTAGGTGGTAAATAATCCACCCAGGCGGGAATCGAACACGCGACCTCTGAGTTGGCAGGAGAGGGCGTTACTCCGCCGCCACCGGGGCCGGAAAAGTCTTCTGAAAGCATTGGTCAACGAGTAAGTAGGTAGCCCAGCAATCAGGTGCACCTGTTCTATCATGAAAGTAATTCTTTGCTCACAACCTTTCGACATGCACCGAACCGAGCATGCGCGGAGTAATTTAGTAACCATGGATCTTCTGTTAAGTATTATAATTTTGTTTTGTGCTTGTATTTCCTCAAAGTAGCGGATTTGATCGGAATCGATGGCCGATATTTATTAATTGTTGATAATCACATACAAGTGAAGCATTCAAACTTTTAATGGTTTCATATATCAATTTGAGCATCTCCTGGGACTCATTTCTCGAAACAAGTACTCACTCACGGTGTCAATTATTTTTGTTACAAGTATTTTCGTTTTATTGGTAATCCACCGGCTATGGTATATTTTGAATGGACATGGTATATACGTTTGGTGTCTACCCTTACATTCTTGGAAATGATAATTTAGGTGGTTTCCCGTTGCCTTCCTCAATAGTGTTTTTAACGTGACACCATCACTTACTGGCCGCCCCACTGGGGTCAGACGCCATTACAGCCGCCTCACTGAGGAACAGACGCTGCGTGGACTACCTTTCGTCTGGCTCCTAACGTTCGACCTACCTGGCATGGGTGACCCTACCAGGAGAAATTATTATTACTCCCGCCAGCACAGCTCTAGGGTTCATCGGAACGCACAAGCCCTTCCACCACGTCAAGGTTGTAGTCCATTAGGAAGGAGTGTAACAATTATGTCGAGTTTTATCATAGAGTCCAATCAGTATTTTATATTGTATTCACCATTGTTTGAGGGAATCGTAACTTGTCTTATGGTTCTGAGAATAGTCGTCGTCATCACAATTAGTAAACAATGGGACATTTGCTGTCGCTGTGCTACTGCAAGGACGGAAATCAATATTCTTATAGAGTGTATCCTCAAGGAAAGTTCTCTGTTCGAAATAGGACGTCGCGCTGAGATGCCCGAGTTGTGTCGCCGGGGTCCCTGCAGATTGCGTGTAAACTTCGCAGTTTGAAAGGGTGGCATGGAATCAGGCCATTCACCTCCAGGCCGTGAGTGGAATCAAGTTGGAGTGAAAGGATTCGTTCGACAAAATCACTTTTAAAGCTCGCCCCTTTCGCCGAAACAGTTTAATTATTGTTTCTTCTATAGTCTTCTGTGGTTAAAGACTACGTTCATTCCATTATGTTGTCCCTTTATTTATAAATGCCCTAAATGACAAGTCAAGCCATTGACTTGATAATTAAATGACACATCTGTTGATACTTAGGTCAACTTCGATTATCCACGGCAATGAATGTCAAGGAAACAGTACAAATCTCATCGGAAATGGAAATTTTATCATTATTTTGAGTTAAATTGCTATCACAAATTATTGCTACCATAAATGACCGCCATGTGGCGCATTGCGGTATATGGTGACTTGTCAAATGATTTTGAAAATATGTTTCAAATGTAAACAAATTGGATTTATAGACCTTTTTAAAATCTCTCAGTAGAATAGAAGTGGATGCCATGCAACAATCGGATGGTCGAAAGTGTGCTGTAGTTTTCCAAATGGAAAAAATAACAGCTGACCAACAAGGAATTCTAAAATTGCTTAATGAGATTAAACCCAACAAATCCCCGGGTCCCGAAAATATACCAGCTAGGGTGATAAAACATTTAGCTCCAAACATTGTCCCGTACCTTGAATTTATATTTAACAAATCCCTCACAGAGTGCAAAGTACCTAAGATTTGGAAAACCGCGCAAATAACGCCTATTTTTAAAAGTGGTGACAGGGAGGATCCCAGTAATTACAGACCTATATCTCTCACTTCTATCTGCTGCAAAATCTTAGAGCACATAATTGTCAGTTCAATAATGAGACACCTTGACAATATTAACTTTTTAAGTGACAATCAACACGGATTCAGGAAAACCCGCTCCTGCGAGACCCAATTAGGATTATTTACACATGATTTACTTTTATCGGGTGAGAGAGGTAGGCAAGTGGATGCGATCTTCTTAGATTTTCAAAAAGCATTTGATAAGGTTCCACATGGTAAACTCATTCATAAATTAAAGGTCGCGGGTATAAACAAGGGCGCCATAAATTGGGTTAAAGATTTTCTTTCAGAGCGGGAACAGAGGGTAGTCCTTGATGGCGCTAGTTCCGACAGCGTTCGAGTCATGTCGGGGGTACCTCAGGGAAGTGTAATCGGGCCGTTGCTTTTCTTGATTTTTGTTAACGATTTGAACCGCGAAGTGAAAAGTAAAATTAGGATGTTCGCGGATGACACGGTGATCTATCGGGAGATATCTGGGGATGAGGATCGTTTTATTCTAGCGCAGGATTTAGATTGCATTACTAAATGGTGTTCTAACTGGGGATTGACACTAAATTATAATAAATGTTCGGCGGTAAATTTCTTTAAAAGATCAACGGGATTTGCTTACAAATTAGCTGGAGTTGACCTAGCAGTAGTTGATAGGGTAAAATACCAAGATGTTACATTCACAAAAGACATAACTTGGGGGACTCACATACGTAAAGTCTGCGGTCAAGCATATAAAAAATTGGGATTCATTAGACGCATTGTCGGCAAAAGTGACTCGAAGGTCAAGGAACGTTGTTACCACGCTCTTGTAAGGCCTCATTTAGAATACGCATGCAGCGTGTGGGATCCGAGTGAAAAAGGTCTCATTCGGGAAATTGAGAAGGTTCAACGCCGGGCAGCCCGTTTTGTAAAAAATTCTTATGATAAAACGCAGTGTCACCGAAATGCTCATGGATTTGGGGTGGGAATCATGGGCAGAGAGACGATTCAATGCAAGATTGAAATTATTAAATAAATTTAGATCCGCATGTTTCAGCACCGAGGTCTCGCAAATTATTCGTACTCCTACATACATTGGTCGCTTGGATCATGCATATAAAATTCGGTAAGTAGATGCCAGAACTAGCCGACTCAAGGACTCCTTCCCACGGACAATACGGGATAGCAACTGCAGGGTTATAGATAGCAAAAATTCCACTTGCCACCCTCAGCGTCTAAAAAATAATTAGTTCTACTTAAATGCATGCTCTTCCACTAACCTTGTGTGTTTTGTTATAATAACCCATTCTTTCGGAATTACGTCATTCGTGTTCTGTTCATCATTTTGTAAGTCTCCCTTTCTATCCCTCGTCCTTCTCCGCGGGGGGAAATTCCTGCTACCTGCAACGTTGGGTCGCATTCCCTACCTTTTAGAGTCTCCTCGGGGGGTAGAGTGTTTTGTGGTGCATGTTCATGTGGTAGTGGTCTTTCACATTCTTCCTTGTTGTGTCCTGGCGTCCGTGTTATAGGATGGCTTTCGTGCTGCATCCTGGGGTGCAGTTTTTTGTTGGTTTGCGGTATATGTGTTTGCTTGAGTGTTGGATGAAGGGATTGTTGCATGAGTGTTTGCGCTGCTGTGGGTGTAATTTTCCACGTTGTTGTTTTGCATGTGGTATTGTTCCTTCTTACGGTTGGTGACCTAGCACCCCCGCCACACGCCCTTGCGGCGGCTTGCGGGGTATTATGTAGATGTAGATGATGTAGAAATGTTGAATACTGGAGTCCGAGGTTCGTGCCTTCGGAATAAGCGGCTGGATGAAATTACGCTTAGCAGCGCTTAGGTTTTATTCTACTTGACTCGAGATAGAAGGAGCATTTTTAAAGTAATTGAAAGGTGAGCTCGGAAATTTGCAAATTAGGAACTAACCTTCTATTTTGGCAGTGCGGGACGTAAGGTTTGCTTTTACCGGTCTGTCATTTCACGACCATTGAGCATATTGCATGGCACTCGCTTTCGAATTAGTGTCGGACGTAATGTTGTTTAATTAATTTGATATAGTGCCTGGTTGTTGGTCATTTGCGAGCGGTTCCAAGCGGCGCCCCGTTTAAAGTGCTTGTGTCCGTCGCTGTTGTCCGAGCTTTCGCATCGGCGGTAATGCCCTCGGGCTTTGTCGTGCCACTCGATTCGATTTAATCGCTCTTTATCCCCCCACCCCCTTCGGTTGCTGCGCCGTGTTTTCGTCGGGGGCATCATCGCGTGCTGAGTCACGCGAGTGGGCGCCGGAGGGGGGGGAGGAATTAAGCGGTTCGTAGGGTGGGGACGAGAGGGGGTGGGAGGGGCAGTTGCTTGCTCGCCCACCCTTGAGTCGCCGTATCTTCCTTATTATCCCTGCGGAGGCGCTTCATTCCGCCCGGACGCCCACGAGCCGTCCACGTGCTTAGCACCCACTCGCCCCCCCCCCCATCATCATTCAGAGATCACATTACGCCGATTAAGAAATGCCGCTCGCGTTCCTGCCGATGATGAAGTTCGCTTAACCGACCTTTGGCTTTGCTGGTCGGAGAAATGTGTCTCCAAGTTTTTTATTTGTATCATTTTTAAAATCTTCTGGTTGAAACTTTAATTTTGCTGCAGAGAGAGCATTTAAGCAAATATGGGTCATTTAAGGTTAAGCGGATTGAAAAAAATTAGTTCGTTAAGAGTGTCCTTTGCTCGTTAACATCACGCAAGAAACTAATCGGACAGCGCGGCGTGTATGTTCAGTTATATACTCTCTCCCTCGCTGTAAGCATGCGTGTCATTCACCTGCCTGCAGCTTTGTCGCATCTGCACTTCGCTTACTGCACTACATCCATCTGCATTTGTTCCCATTTGAAAGCCGTCCAGCAAGTCCTGGGCGGAGGTGCCAGTGAAAAGGGAAGGAAGGGTAAACCTCTGTTTGGGGCGGGACCAGGAGTTGTGAGATTTGTGTGTTTTGTGCCCTCACCTATTTTCGTGTAAACATTATTCCTAGGCGTCTCCATAAATGGTCTTGATAATGCATTTATATGGGAAATAAAAATGAATGAATGCGTCGCGTGTCGTCAGTATTCTGGCCTGAATTTCTTAATCGTAAGATGACATGATGTTTTACGAATATTTGATCATATTTCAGGGGGATCCAAAGCGGATCTTTTAAAATATGGACATGACGTTCGATTTGGTCTTCTTCTGTGTAAATAATCTTGTTCCTCACCGTGTCTAAGGTCATTAAGTGCATCATTTGACACCAATCGTCTCTTTTCCGCTCGAAACACTAATGAAAGATTCCGTAAAGACGATCCCACCCTCTCTCAAGTTATCTTAGTAAGCAAGCGGTTAAGATCTTGTTCTCGTAATTATTCTCAGCTCAAGGGCTGTAAACTTTTACATTTAACCACCGCCGTTATCTGAAAAAAATTGACGTCTCGTTCTTCGGATGGCATGTGGCGACTGCTTCCCGAGTATTTTCCTTTTCGTTGCATGTTGTAGAATGGCTGCCCGGGATATCATTTGTGGCATTAAGGGAATTTGGGCAAGTAAGTGCGTATTGGATTTTTTTAGGCTTTGGAATAAAAACTTAGATAAAGTCGAGCATCGACGCCGGCCTTCTCGGGCAAAAGACTCCCAAGGGTGTCACGGTACAGCGTTCCCTTCGACGGACGGTGCTTACTGCGCCCGAGATACTACTTTCTCCAGCGCACCCTATCGGCGTTTGGAATGTAAATGAGCGATCCATCGGCGATGTGGATCTTAATCGGAACGTAGTGGCAGCCATCGAAACAATTCTATGTGTCTTTTCCTCGCTTGTGTATGGGAACATTAAATTGCCAAGCATATATATTTATTCCCAGCGGAGTCGTGAAGCCTTGAATTTGCGAACAGAAAGTCGGTGCTCAGGCGCAGTTATTGGGGGCCGTCTTTATTGGACCCATTTCTAGGTGGAGTGTTTGGGGTGCCGAAGAGCTTGATTGATTACGCTGATTGTGCAAAGCTGCGCGAACGGCATCTGGCGAGAGATAGGAACAATGGTGGCAGTTGTGATCGGACGGCTGGGAATGATGACTCTCTCATTATCGCCTATTTCACAAATGCCTTGTCTCTAAAACACGCACACACGTAGCTAACTGGTACACACACCGTTGATAATGGTGACCTAGCTGCCACACCGTGAAAGCGACACAAAAATGTCAATTAGGGAGCTGGAAAGGTACGAAGAAGCCACCGTTTTTATTCCTGTGATTGAAATAAAATGCCTCTACGGTCTTCAGGGAAAAATTTATAGGTCAACACATTCCCTTTCATTGATAGTTAACCTTTCATTGATAAGTAACCTTTTTCTTTCAATAAAATGTTCCTAAGCCTTAATGAAAGATTTTGTTGACCCAAGTAAATGCGAATGATTGAAGAGTTTATTCATATTCTTCCGAGTTTCCTCTCTCTCTCTGATCTGTATAGTTTTTTCAGCGTGGTGTGATTAGTGAGTGAGATGCTTTTTCAAAGTAAATATGACCACCTTTTTCGACGAGTTTTGTAAACGGAAGAATTTGAATTATCTTACCTTTGAGAGGCTGTGAAATGATATCTAAATGAGTAAGATGAGAAAAAATGTATTTAAACCCAATGCTGGGAAAAGCATTTAATATTTCATCAAAACCTCAGGCGACATATGCGAACACAATTTCATTTGTTGAATTAACCCGGGATGACCCACGTACTTGGGAAGGGAAGTGGGAGCGATTTAGGGTTGAGGCAAATGAGAGAAGTCGACGGCGGCTCTCCGCCACGGGGAGTGGAAGGAAGTGCGGTGCCTGAGAACCCTGAGGGTCTTCGAGGATCTCGCCCGGAAAAGAAGCGACTGAAGAGCGCGTTGTTGGTACGTATGTTAGCGTGGATCTCCTCTGCAGCTGAGGTAGGGGAAGGGGGCAAGTGGGTAATGCCCCCGGGTCCCTTCCACTCCGACGGATTTAAACTGAAAATAAAGTTAAACAGAAACAAAAAATACTATTCTTTAAATAAGAAATTTTTTGTTGTTTTTGCCGAAGTATTCCTCAAAGAAAATATTCCTTACGGAAGTTCCATTTCGAGGCTATGGCGAGTTTTACTTTATTTGCTGAAAATATTTGCATTGCTTACGTGGTAAATAGTTGGCTCCTGAAAATGGTGTTCGGGCGAAACGTCGGATAAGCTGAATGGTGGCCCGTTCACCCTGATAACTCTCATGCCCCGAAAATTAAGCATAGAGCATCCTCCGTTGACCACAGGGTATAGGCAATTGATGTGTTAATTTCCAATTCAAGGCCATGATGTTACCTAGGGGTTCGGTCTGTGCATTTTCCCGATGTGTCGAATGCCCTTGGTTCGTTTCTCGTCACGGGTGTAATTTTGCTCTTCGAAAGCTCAATTTTCGTTTGGTAAGATATAACGCTGAGCGCTCGTGACGCTCAAAAACGTCGCCATCTGCGAATCTTTTGTTTTTACTCTCTGAATATTCCCTTTGGGCATTGGTCGCATGCTAATGCTTGTGTTGCATTTAGGTTAATGTTGTTTTGCCCAAAGGTCACTGTCAGTCGCAATGTAATGCCACGATCATTCGCAATTTTTGCCCCCTCGATGCCAGGGACATCTGGTGAAAAATACTGTGTTGAACTCTCCTTCGAGAAAAACTCTTCATTTCATCAATTTTTTCTCTCTTGTTAGGTGTCTGAAGGACTTGATTTGCTTTTGGGGTCGCGCGCTTCGATGTTTTCGTCCGTCATCAAGTTCAAGGTCGATGTGAGGAAATGTCTCCTGAATGCCCCGGCGTCCTGCTGATGTGACCTCGAAAAGGTCGTCTCCCAAACTGCATCGCGTGGGAAAATATATAGTATAGCATTAACATAAAAAACTGGGCATTTAATTTTTATCACAGCACGTATGAATTTGGGAGTGTGGTTTATTTTACCCGAGTACCCTATGAATAGACGTTAATCGTTTAAACTCTAGTGGTGATGTCATTAATATTCACCCTCATAGAATGTCTAAAAATATGGATAAATACAGTTTATATTGTATTTGCCTAACTCTTTAGTCCCTACGACTAAGGATGTTTTCTTTGAAGGGTACGCATTGAAATTAATTTACGGTTAATTTCAATGGACTGCGGGAGATTCCGCGACAGTAACTCTTAACGGAGTCATCCGCTAAATGTGCATTGTAATGCCACAATTTCAGAGCGTAGAAATCATTCCGCCTTGACCGGTATTTGAACCCGGATCCCTCGATGTCCGGCCAAGTGCTTCAGCCGATTAAGCCATCGAAGCGTCCGATGACCCTGCAGCATTTCGGGGGCTTGAAGCGAACAAGATGTTGTGACGGGATACCGTGCGTAACAATGTCACTGGCATTCGTAGTCGTGCGCGATGGACCTCACTCCGTGGACAGTTCACGTATTACACGTATATAGCATGCAATGACCATTTAATGGTCCACTGAAATCAACTACATTTCTTGGCTAGGAATGCATTCATTTAAATATTTCGATTGGCCATGGTTCCTATGCTCTTTTTCTCAGTTCGTGACGTTACTTTTAACATGGCATCTCCGACGTTAATGACAGTGCTACTTTCATTCACCGTGACACGCAGATTTCCTAACATCAGTGTGTGTTCAGCCTAAGACTACTCATTGAGAGGTTTAATGTAAGAAAAAGTCGTTTTTGTATGCGCTAACCTTTCCTTGCTTCCTCGAATGACGGCAGTGGAACCTTGCGTCATGAAGCATTGCCTGTAATTCATGAAATCTTCTAACCGACATGGGGATCTCAATTATTTCGTCCTCTGATTCCGCCCTGAAATTTTCCATTCCGGCGAATTTCTTATTTTCGGGGCATCATTTCCAATCTGTGCATACGGAAAAGTACAAATCCGTTACTTAAATTCAAATACATTCGGCCAAAGTCAGTACCGAAAGGAAAACTCCCACTAGGGGCGTCTATCCAGTACTATTAGATAGGTTCCAGGTTCATTTGTATTCAGATATCGTTCGTTATTCGATATGATTCCTTCGGTGAATTACTACCCTCGTCTCTTAATTCCGAGCGTGCTTGCTTCGCTGGGCATTTGCCTTTAAGAACTGCCTTAATGTATCATTATCTGCCTGGTCATTTGTATAGGTTGAGATCAACTCGGTGTTTCTATAACTTACCGTCTCAGCGTATAAAAATCGCTGCAATTCAGTCTGTTAATGAGTGTAATATTAATGATACAATGAAATTTGTTGGAATAATGATATTAATTTAGTAATCAGCTTTTAAGGAATTCGACCGAACATTCGTACGAAGGGAAAATAAAATATCAAAGTCATCATTCCGCCTGAGTGACTCATAAATATAGGATGTATGTATGAGGAACTAATTTCATGAGACTTGGTATGGGCCTATGTATAAAAAAATGTATTATGAAGTGATTCCCGGCTTGCCGTAGGGATAAAAATGTAGCGAGGCAAAAGTTGTTGCCATTTTTATCAAAAGGTTCGTGAAGAACGAGTTGACAGGCTGCAGTGAACCGAGGATGCGCGTATGAGGAGTTAATCGTGGATAAATGCGCCCTAAGAGGCCCTCGATACAAGGAATGGCGTGCATGAATGAGACCGTGTTTGCATGTGACAGAAGTAATAATGAGAGTAAAAATATAAGGCAGCAATTACGAGTCCATTTCCTGTAACAACGCGAATTATCGGGGAAATAATTTCGAGTTTTTGTCTAGCTTACTATATAAATTGACGTTTCTGCTGGGTAAAGTTTATAATCGATGAACAGTGAACATTTGTTTTTGCCCCGTGATATGTTTGATTTTGCTGTGGAAAGTTCTAATTTAATGGCAGAGTCGACTCGCGCTTCAAAGTTTATATGGGATGCAACAACCTAATTATTTGCGTAATTCATCAATAGTTGTAGTGACTGGGTCCTTGTGGTGAATTGTAATGTTTCCTCGTAATTACGAGAAGTATAGAGATCTAAAATCCGCGATATACTTCCATAATAAAGTTTCTTGTTGATCAAGCGATCCGTAACTGTCAGGCGCCTACATTCTCAATCGGTTTGCCTCCCAGAGTTAAAATACGAAGCGTCGAATTTCCAAAAATAAGAAGTGTTGCCGTAAATATAATTTCTGTGGTCGAAAAGTATCCAAGTTAGTGAGAGAGTGCGGGGACCACAGGGATTATGGGAGCACCGCTAGGCTATTCTCCGTCGCGCGACTTTGCTATTTCCAAAATTTATGCTGCGTCAAAAATGCTTTTGTCTCTATTAACAATAATGCACGGCCATTTTTGCTAAATTGCTAGATATTATTATTTCCCTCAAATGTTACACAAATGTGATTTTTGACGTGAAAATTACTGAAATCGACCATTTTGTCGTCTTTTCCCTCTCTGGAATTGGCATTTGAATATCATTAAAGGGAATCGTCTGTGTGGGTGGAGGTGAGCAGTTTTTGAAAGGAAGGCATGTAAATACAAGTACATGGAACGTGATGTGGATTTCTCGCCAATAGGTAGAACCTCTCATTAGGTTTTGTGGTCAAGAAATGGTCGCCGGAGTTCGCTTGCCGATTCCAACGTGGCAGATATACTCCTTGAAGACTCTCTTTGGCATTCGCAAAATTGAATGGGTGGTGTGGTGGCCTATTGGGTGAAGTATTCGGCCAGGAGTCTCCCAGGATATTTTATTGCTTGCTTGTGCGAATTTCTGGGAAACATCATCTCCAGTAATTAAAAAATCATCCGGGCGAAAACTGTTTTTTCTCAAAGTTTGCAGAAAACACCCAGAAGCCGTGGTTTTGGGAGCCACTTTCAAAGGACTTACTCATGTCCTCGAGTGTTCTTGATTCAAAATTGTCAATTTTCCGCCAAAGTCTGTGGAAATTTGCCAATTTTTAATTGATCATGATATTCCACCATATCGCGCCTGAAACGTCTCTTTTTACTCGAGTGTTCTGTTCATTAAGCGTGGATTTTTTAGTTTGAGTAAAGTCTCCCTCCCTAGGGGTTGCACATTTGACCTGCTGCGACGCATGAGTGAATGCTAACTATTCCGTCACTCAAGCTAACTCTTCTCAACGGAAAAGAGTTAAGTCATCTGATATTCCCCCTCCCATACTCAAATGGGGTTGAGAATCCTCCCAAGATGGATTTGGAATGAGGAAACTCGATGATAATCTGCAGTAGCGTCTTTCCTTTTATAACAGCCACGTTCGCATACGGACGAGAAAGATGATTCGCGAAGATTTTACCCGTAATTAATTTTTGTCAAAATAAGCCTTTTCCCCAAGAGGGTCTTCTGCTGCCCGCTCGCTAAACCACCCACCCACTCACTCTTCCAGGCCCCCCACCAAGTTATTTCCATTGAAATATCTTCGGAAGTGTTGGCGGCGTGCATGTTTCTAAGACGCAGTGCTAATTACCAACTGTATTGCAGTGCCCAGTGAAAAGGTCATGATACGATGTTACTCAGTCTCTTCTCCCCAGACGAGGAGAATTTTGTGGCAATTTATTTTTGGCATTACTTTGGAAGATCATAATCCTTACAGCTCTAGTAATATGGAGACTGCGCGCATAAAATAATGCATCTATCGCTGGCAAAATAAATTCATTCTCAGTGGTCTATGGTTGCGAAAATATTTCTTCCATTTAATTACCTTTTTTGCGTTCGAGTCGCCGAAGTGAGAGGAATATCCATGATGAAGGCGGTTATTTCGAAACGAATGATGTCCTCTACCGAGTGATTAAATTATTATTGCGAAATAATAAATGTGTCTTAAATCCGTAGTTTTTCTTACATTTTAAATGTTGAGTAAAATGTACTGTGTGCATGTATATATTTCCTATGCAAAATTTATTTGTCCTTTTTTTCACATCGTGCTGCAGTGTACAAAATATCTGTAAAGACGTGTTTAT
The DNA here is from genome assembly GCF_022747635.1 of Hetaerina americana. Taxonomy (NCBI): domain Eukaryota; kingdom Metazoa; phylum Arthropoda; class Insecta; order Odonata; family Calopterygidae; genus Hetaerina; species Hetaerina americana. Next base: position 5,548,547 of record NW_027286863.1, read on the forward strand.
ATTTATGGCTGATGATTTACGCAATTATTTACTCATTACTATTAGGATAGCAAAATAATGAAAAATTGAGAATCGATCCTTCGGTATCCTCTGTATTTATTTTATTAGTTTTATCATTATGAGATGCACAGTGATGTATGTTCCAACCTGTTACAAAGAACTGCCATTCATGTTGCAAAGGCATCTTTACCGTTCCCGATCTCCAGATCGACCATAGTAAATTCGTACATTGCCTGCCGTATATAACAAAAAAAACAGTGCGTGAAAACATTCGTATGGAGAGTGGCACTCCATGGATCAGAAGCATGGACCATGGGAAAGGTAGACCAGAAAAGAAATTTGGTGCCGGATTCTTGAGATCAAATGGATGGATAAAATAAGAAATGATGGAGTATACAGAAGAATATACGAAGAACGGGCCTTATGGAACGCCATGGAGAAAAGAAGAACCAGGTGGATTGACCACACCATGAGGCACAATGGATTCGTGAAGAATATAATAGAAGGAAAAATAGAGGGAAAAGTCCCAAGAGGAAGGCCAAGGGATAAATATATGGGACATATAAAGAAGAATTTACATATTCCAAAGAAACTGCGGGAGATGCCGCAACAGTAACTTTTAACGGAGTCATCCGCTAATGTGCATTTCAATGCAACAATTTCAGAGTGTAAAAGTCATTCGCCTTGACTGGGATTCGAACCCAGATCCCTCAATATCCGGTCGAGTGCTTTAGCCACTTAAGCTACCGAGGTGTTTAAAGTTGGCTGAGGATTGCATGACCGATCATGATGACCTGTCGAATCATACAATAAGGAAAATACGATTGCGTCCGTTCCCAACATGATGGCGCTTGCGAATTTAAGGTTTGCCCATTGCCTTCGCATTTTACATAGCTTAGCATCTGCCGACCTCTGGCTCCAGATTTAGGCTCGTATTAGTAGTCGTCTCCTGGATTTTGGAGCGTCTAAGCGACCTCTTGCCTCAAAATTTCCCCTGTGATATAACCGTTTCCTGATGAGTGTCTCCATCACTCCAGAAGGATCATGGGAAATTAAAACGTTCGAGGCTTCTTAGAGGCTCTCAACATCGCCCGTCAATACGGGCCTTATTCTCCCTTGCATGCTCTTCCGATTTTAGTGTTTCTCCGGGTTAAAAGGTATCAGGGTAATGTATCCTAAGTATCTGTTTTATCAAGCCCTTCGTTGCCTGTTCACAAGCAAAAATTAATTGAAAGAAGCGTACTCGCGATAGTGAAGACGGGAAATGTAGTTAGATGGTCCGCTGTTGTGTACGTAGTTCAAATATCCTTGGAACAGTGGCGTTGGTATTTCTTTTTCTGATATTTCCCGAGGTGGTTGTGCCATGAATCTGTCAGAAAGCTTGCGATTACTGCTGGAAAAATATCCATCCAGAGCTGTGGTTCACTATCAGTATGTATGCAATGCATTCCAGTTTATGTAAGTTTGAAGTGGCGAACATTTTCATTCATAGCACGCAGTAAAACACCCGCCAGGTAATTTAATGCGGGACTCAGCAAATATCTATCGAAAAACCTTATTCAAATGAAATTTTATTCTTAGCAGTGCCATTTTTCTTCAGTCGAAATTCCACCTCCAGAAGAATAAAACAATAACAATTAGGTCCTCCCTTTCTTCCCTTCTACTGACTCCAATTGTTCATGGGAGAGTATTATTTTCTATAAAACATGCGTAGAAAATTACTGCGGCATGCCCCACCACGAAATTTCCAAATCGTTTTATTTTAGTCCCTTTTCTTTCGGATTCGGCATCGCGCCGCGACTCAGTGGCGCTGTGCATTGAGTTCGCTCTTAAAATCGGTTCCATTAACCGAACGTATAACGCAAGGACTCATAATTTGCTCTATATCTTTTCATGTGTTTTTGGTGACGAGCTAACGTGCTTAGTGGACATGTATCTTGCCCGAGAAGTTTATCCCTTTATCTTATCAGCCGATACAGTTGGTTTCTTCTCGCTGACTGCGTTGATAAGGAAGGAAGCGCGGGATTAAAAGCCTTGTTAGCGGTGAAAAGAGTAAATTTCATCGTGCCGAAACCCCGCCACTCATATCTGGCGGTGATTTGGCCGAAGTCGGCGCCTTCTGAGCTACTGCATATAACCAGAATGCGGACACGTTTATTGATTGCCCGGGATATCCTTAATATAAAGTTAGAGGTGCTGGGGAAGAAGACTGAAGAATAAAAGTACAGGCAAAGTGAGGAACGAGGACGTATGTACGAGAGGGCGGAATGGGAAAGGGCCAAACTCACCGGCGAAGAAGAACTGGATGGATCTCTGACACACCTTGACGCAAAGTGGATTAGTTAGGAAGAAAATTGAAGAGAAGAACCCACGAGGAAGACCAAGGGATAGATAGATTGGACGAATTAAGAAGGGGATAATACGAAGAAGCGATCAGGGTCATGGAACATATGCTGATTGGAGGCTTGCCGTATACCAGTCTTAGGATTGAAACCCTGATGACGGAACTTAGAATTTACTAGTGCGAAAAATTGGCGTCAGTATAATTCGTAAGATTATCCATAGAAAACGGCACGTTAAAGGCTCCGCACGCCATATATGGTGATTAATTTATCACATATCTTTCGTGTACCGCGTAGAGGGA